>NC_042959.1:24942966-25242966 GCF_901001165.1 Salmo trutta | reverse complement strand
ATAAATAAGTGCTACCAAACATAACAATATGCATTTCACAAACACTACAAAAGTGTATAAATAAGACGCATTGAATACGTCCATAAAACCACAATGAGGACATAGCAAGTTTTCATTAATCATTGGGTACATCATACAAAAAACAGAGTAATCTTAAATAGGCACATAATTCATGTTCAAATTCACAACATAACATACATAGGCATTTCATCATTAAGTCCTTTAGGAAATAATGTCTGGAGGGTGAAAATCCAAAAACATTCTCTTTATTATTAATATCACCTCCCCTGTCTGATACCTTGACTTTCTCTATGCCACAAAATCTAAAAAAAGGTAGAAATGTCATGTTTTAGGTCATTAAAATGTACTGCGACTGGATAATCCCTGTCGTTTCGCCTGATTGAACTTTTATGTTCACTAATTCTCTGTTTGAGAGAGCAGGAGGTCTTACCGACATAGCAGAGCCCACATGGACATTTAATAATGGAAATAACATGCGTGGTGGTACACGTGATGATATCATTTATTTGAAACCGTTTTCCTGTTTGGGGGTGGCAGAAATATTCACACTTCATCATATTGTTGCTCTGTGCGCATCCTCTGCATGTATAGCTACCATTTGGTAGAGGGCGTAAAAGAGCCTGGCTGATTTTCTTTCGTGGTTGGCAGTTGGCCAACGTAAGCTTATTAAATATCAGTGATACTATCAAGAGCAGTGTGCGGTTTCCTTTTTCCTTCATCCTGTTTCAACTGTTGCCATGCACCTGCAATAAGATTGCTCAGATGTGCGAGTGCCTTTTGAATTAGTAAAACAAAATTACTTTTTTTTTAAGCAAATGTCTTACCTTTGAACTCTGCATTGTTGTGAAAGGGCTCGTAAGTACGCATTTCACAGAAAAGTAGTAGTAGTAGCAGCAGGGGTCGCAGCAGCAGTAGTAGTACCAGCAGCGGTAGTAGTAGTAGCAGCAGCGGTAGTAGTAGTAGCAGCAGCGGTAGTAGTAGGCTCTAATCAGGCCCTAGTAGTAGGCCCGGTAGTAGTAGGCTCTGATCAGGCCCTACGCCCTACACCCAAACAAGGGCACTGCGTTCATCCACCTCTGGCCTGCTCGCCTCCCTACCTCTGAGGAAGCACAGTTCCCGCTCAGCCCAGTCAAAACTGTTCGCTGCTCTGGCACCCCAATGGTGGGACAAGCTCCCTCACGACGCCAGGACAGCGGAGTCAATCACCACCTTCCGGAGACACCTGAAACCCCACCTCTTTAAGGAATACCTAGGATAGGATAAAGTAATCCTTCTAACCCCCCCCCTTAAAATATTTAGATGCACTATTGTAAAGTGGTTGTTCCACTGGATATCATAAGGTGAATGCACCAATTTGTAAGTCGCTCTGGATAAGAGCGTCTGCTAAATGACTTAAATGTAATGTAATAGTAGCAGCAGCGGTAGTAGTAGTAGTAGTAGTAGTAGTAGCAGGGGTAGCAGCAGCAGTAGCAGGGGTAGCAGCAGCAGTAGCAGGGGTAGCAGCAGCAGTAGCAGGGGTAGAAGCAGCAGTAGCAGCAGCAGTAGCAGCGATAGTAGTAGCAGCGGTGGTAGTAGTAGTAGCAGCAGTAGCAGCAGCAGTAGCAGCGATAGTAGTAGCAGCGGTGGTAGTAGTAGTAGCAGCAGTAGTAGTAGTAGGAGCAGGGGCAGCAGTAGTAGTAGTAGTAGTAGTAGTAGTAGTAGCAGCAGCAGCAGCAGCAGCGGTAGTAGTAGCAGCAGCGGTAGTAGTAGCAGCGGTAGCAGCAGTAGCAGCGAAAGTAGTAGTAGTAGTAGCAGCAGGGGTAGCAGCAGCAGTAGCAGCGGTAGTAGTAGTAGCAGCAGTAGTAGCAGCAGCAACAGGGGTAGCAGCAGCAGCGGTAGTAGTAGCAGCAGCAGCGGTAGTAGTAGTAGGAGCAGTAGTAGTAGTAGGAGCAGGGGTAGCAGCAGCAGTAGCAGCAGTAGTAGTAGTAGTAGTAGCAGCAGCAACAGGGGTAGCAGCAGCAGCGGTAGTAGTAGTAGCAGCAGCGGTAGTAGTAGTAGGAGCAGTAGTAGTAGTAGTAGTAGTAGTAGCAGTAGCAGTAGCAGTAGTAGTAGCAGTAGCAGCAGGGGTAGCAGTAGCAGCAGGGGTAGTAGTAGTAGTAGTAGTAGTAGTAGTAGTAGTAGTAGTAGTAGTAGTAGCAGGAGCAGCAGTAGCAGGGGTAGCAGTAGTAGTAGTAGCAGCAGTAGCAGTAGTATTTGCGGTAGTAGTCGTAGCAGCAGTAGCAGGGGTAGTAGTCGTAGCAGGGGTAGCAGGAGAAGCGGTAGCAGGGGTAGCATTAGTAGTAGCAGCAGTAGTTGTAGTAGCAGTAGTAGTAGCGGTAGTAGTAGCAGTAGTAGCAGCAGTAGCAGTAGTAGTAGCAGCAGTAGTAGTCGTAGCAGCAGTAGCAGGGGTAGCAGTAGCAGTGGTAGTAGCAGTAGTAGCAGCAGTAGCAGGGGTAGAAGTAGCAGAAGTAGTAGTAGTAGCAGCAGGGGTAGCAGTGGTAGTAGCAGTAGCAGGGGTAGCAGTAGCAGCGGTAGTAGTAGTAGCAGTAGTAGCAGCGGTAGTAGTAGCAGCAGTAGCAGGGGTAGCAGTGGTAGTAGCAGTAGTAGTAGCGGTAGTAGTCGTAGCAGCAGTAGCAGGGGTAGCAGTAGCAGCGGTAGCAGGGGTAGCAGTGGTGGTAGCAGCAGTAGTAGCAGTAGCAGCGGTAGTAGTAGTAGCAGTAGTAGCAGCAGGGGTAGCAGTAGTAGTAGCAGTAGCAGTATCGGTAGTAGTAGCAGTAGCAGTAGCGGTAGTAGTAGCAGTAGTAGTAGCAGTAGTACTAGCGGGGGTAGCAGTAGTTGCAACCCTTCCAGGGAAAAATGACTTTACCACATTGTTAAACAGTTTTTCTCAGAGCTCCAATCATTTGCACATATTGATTGGGCCAGGTTTTAGCAACATGTGATGTTTTTAGCTACATTTGATGTTTTAGCTGCATTTGATGGTTGTGACGCTTAGTAGTGACAGTTAAGGTCTGCCTTCGAGATATTGGAATTGGCAGTTGGGGCATGCGCACAGGACAAGCACAGACCCACCCACACTCAATGCTCCATACTGTATCAATGTCAGGGCTGACATTAGATGGCTAAGCCACCCTGACTGTGAAAATGATGAAGTTGGCCTACTGTTCAAAGAGATGGAGGAGCACAGTATTCCATCTCATATGAAGTGATGGGATCAAATCAAAGGCTTGCAATATACCCCAGAAAAGTTGCAAGTAAATCACTATGCGTGCACGACACACACACACACACACAGTATGACAAACACAGAGCATAATGATGATTACCCAGAGTGCCTGAGGGTGAACGGTATCCCAGATGCCTACGCTGCCATCAATACTCATTAAATGGGTAGACAGTAATTAAGGGTCACAGAGTTTGTTTTAATCATCATTGGCATTCTAAATTTGGGACATGGGCTATAGTGGAAAGATGTGAATTGAACACCCACAGGCACTCTGGGTAATCAATGAGCAGAGTATTGCTGCTTGAAATTATGAAGTACTCTTTATTCTTTTCACCCGAGGTAAATTAATATGAAATGAGTTGACCAACATTTGAACTGATAAGCCAATTGGCAATCAGCTTACTAATAAGCTGACTCCATAGATATTCAACCACTGGAGGCGTGGCCTAGTTCTCAGGCTTAAAAACCCTACATGTATGTATGGTAACGTCTCAGCGGAAACAACAGAGCATTTGCACTAGCCCTTATAGCAAAGGGCCTTGAAAAACACAGACTGGAAACCACCATTTATAGTGCACGTCACTACAAAGACAATGCTGAAGTTTTCAACAGGGTCATTTTCATTCCTACTAATATCTGAGCCTTACGGTGCAATTCAAAACGTTGTTCCTGAAGCGCCTTCTTGGATGAGATATCAAATCAGAAGAAGAGTTGTGTGGGGTGACTCAGAGCAATGTTGCACTACGCAGTTGGGAGAACAACAGGAAGCTTGAATCTGACCCGATAACACAGGAAAACTGCTGCTGGTATCATGGCGAGAATCAACAACACTTTATATGGTGCATGGCGCCAATCGTTTGTGAGATGTTGGTGGGGTTTGATGTCACAAAAGCACCTGTTCCTCTTTGACATCTCACTTCTATTTGCTTGGCATGACGGCATATATACAGCGAGAGCGGCGTTTAGAGGAAGGACACCTGTGTACTGAGCGTCACAGCATTGCAAAGCTAACCTCAAAGTGAAACTGTCAAAACGTGGGACGTTGTGAAATGCAGTGGTGTTAAACTGAAACCGAGTCTGGGGTTTTGCAGAAGTATATCAGCCATTTCAGGTGTCTTAAGTATGGCCAAGCACAAAGCACCACATCTGTTGTTTTAGTCCTGGCTGAATCTGCCATGTTAGTTTTTCAGCAAACTGATAATACGTATACCGTGTGAATCGTCATCCCTGTGTTTTGAGGTATATTACAGAGTTTAAAAACAGGTGCTGCATCCAGTGTGGGTAAGAAAATGGGAACAAATTGATGCTTAAAACAAAAGTGCTATGCATGTAGCCTACAGATGAAGGATCTGTTTTGTCATATCAACTTGCCATACTTCTCTTTTAAAAGAAGTATTGACACGCATTATTATTTTGACTTTCTCCAAACTGAAGGCCATTAGGCTATCCCTAGACATATGAAATATCTTCACACCTAGAGGAGCCTCCAGGCTTCCGTCATCATTTTGAATGAGGAAAAAAAAAGAATTACAAGGACAGTTTGGGAAAACTCATCCCAATCGACCACTGCAAAACGGACACGCTGGGGTAATAATCACATAACGAACGTTCTATAGTAATACTAGTCGCGTACGAATAGGGCTATTAGTGAACATACTATATCTTTACCAGATGAGTTTTTCAACCAAGAAAGCTCTAAAACTGATGTGGGTGGGGGCCATAAAAATAGTGCCACAGTGGCTCGTGGATCTGCATACCCACATCAATACAGAGCTCATGTCGAGTTCATTTCCTGCAATTTGACACATTTTTAGTCACGTACAAATAGGGCTATTAGTGAACATACTGTATCTTTACCAGATTAGTTTTTCAACCAAGAAAGCTCTAAAACTGATGTGGGTGGGGGCCATAAAAATAGTGCCACAGTGGCTCGTGGATCTGCATACCCACATCAATACAGAGCTCATGTCGAGTTCATTTCCTGCAATTTGACACATTTTTAGTCACGTACAAATAGGGCTATTAGTGAACATACTGTATCTTTACCAGATTAGTTTTTCAACCAAGAAAGCTCTAAAACTTTGATGTAATACAGTGTTTCCCAACTCCAGTGCTTGAGTACCCCCAACAACTCCAACAAAAATGTGTGCTGTTGGAGGTACTCGAGGACTGGTGCTGTTGGAGGTACTCGAGGACTGGTGCTGGGAAACATGACATAAGCTCATCTGACTCACCCGGCTCACACAGGGAGCCTGCAAGACCGCTGTGAGGTAACAATCTCACCCAGGAATTATATAGACGCCCTCTTAAGGACAGGGTCAAGGGAAGGTTATTATAGCCTGCTTATTCACTCAAATAACCTTATATTCAAAATTATGAACAGTAATAAATATGCTGGTGAGTGAGTGAGTGTGTGTGAATTCTGCCATGAATGTCAATCCCTTGGGCATCATCCTGTACAAGTAAAGTCATGGTTTAAAAAAATTATAATAATAAAGCAACACCTCAGGGCACAACACCTTTCCCCAATGTGACCTACCTGTTGTGTATGTACTGACATGTGTAACTGATAGAGGCACACACACACTACATGTTCATGTTTTTAAAATGTATGTAAATTCTAAAGTCTTGTCTGTAATGTATTCTTCGTTATATGTCGAACCCCAGTAAGACTAGCTGTCGCCATTGGCGTTTGCTAATGGGGATCCAAATCAAATGATCAAATAACAAAGGCTAGCAAAAGTCTGAATTGTGCAGGGCACGTGGCATCCACCCTACCACAGACAACCAATTGGGACTTATTCAATATACCAACATTGCCAAATGTACAGTACAACCCCAATAAAACTCCAGAGAGATGCCGTTATGACAGAGTGCATGCTGCTGCCCTTTGTGCTCGCATTCATCTTGTCTATGTGGCCATTTAATGGCACATTTTGTCCTTAATAATGCGGATGGAGCGTTCTGTTCGACTCACCACCCTTCCGCCAATCAAAAACGTCCCATCCGTCATCATTACTGAGGTCTTAGGAGACTGCTTTCTCCCTCCATCTGCTCCAGGGCTTCCCTCACTCACATTCACTGAGCCATAGATCGCAGCACACAACGGAAATACGCTGCAGTCTAATAGCAGAACATTGGATGGAACACCACTACCAAGGTAGTCAATGGTCACCACTGACTAAAATCCTCTGTTTGTCCTATTTTATCCTGCCCAGAGTGTATGTTATTACAATATTACATGTTACCACCCAAATTCCGTTTGAATGTTAATTGTGCGATTCAGTAGATATTGTGATACTGAGAGAAAGTTCACAAGGCATACAGTAGTACAGCAATAAGCAGGTCCTGGCTATTCTGCCGCCCTAGGTGAAACAATAATATTGCTGCCCTGCAAAACTAAAATCTGTATTTTCCGGACGTTGATATCAGGTTAATTTCAGTTCGGAATTTACAGAAATTTGAAACGTTGAAAATGCGTATTTTCTGGATGTTTAAATCAGGTTTGAATGAACGTTGAAAAGACGTCATTTCTAAACGTCTATATTTAGACCAAATCAAGGCCGGTCCAGAACAGACAAAATCTGAACCATACATAGACGTCTAGGTTTGGGCCAAATCAAGGCTGGTCCAGACCGAACCAAAAACCAATGTCCGTGGAAATCATTGTTGGTCTGGAATGCCCCAAACAAAGACTGCTGGTCTGGACAGGACCAAAAAAAGACATCCGAAAGATATTGGTCTGTCCTTACTGGAATGGAATGTAGGCCTGCAATAGAATTGTATGAATGCTCATCCATGTGGTAGACCCACCGTTTGTAAAACAGGCCATTGCATTGGCTTTATTAGTCCTGATTCCTGTGACTAATCAATTTGGCTATTTAAAGCTCTGAATATCAGCTACCAATCTTCGTCAAATAAAATTGTATTGGTCACATGCGCCGATTACAACAGGTGTAGACCTTACCATGAAATGCTTAATTACCAGCCCTTAAACAACAATGCAGAGTTATTAAAAAGTAAGTAAGAAACCTTTGCTAAATAAACAGAAAGGAAAAATAGTAACACAATAAAATAACAATAATGAGGCTATATACAAGGGGTACCGGTACTGAGTGAATGTGTGGGGGTAAGGGTTAGTCGAGGTAATATGTACATGTAGGTAGGGGTAAAGTGAGTAGGCATAGATAATAAACAGAGTAGCCGCAGGGTATGTGAAGAGTGTGAAGGTATGTGAGAGTGTGTGTAAGGCGTCAATACGCAAGTGTGTGTGTCCGTGTGTGTGTTGGCGTGTCAGTGTAGTATGTGTGAGTGTGTGGTTAGAGTCCAGTGTACATCGAACCTGTGCAAAACAACAGTAATAAAATAAGAGGGTCAATGCAAATAGTCCAGTTAGCCATTTGATTAGCTATTCAGCAGTCTTATGGCTTGGCGTAGAAGCTATTAAGGAGCCTTTTGGTCCCAGACTTGGTGCTCCGGTACCGCTTGCCGTGCGGTAGCAGAGAGAACAAACAGTCTATGACTTGGGTGGCTGGAGTCTGACAATTTTTTGGGCCTTCCTCTGGAGTTAATCTGAGCCTATTTGTAATGTGTTTACATAGCGGGACATGCAAAAGTATTTTCTTTTTCGCTAAGATCAGCTCATCAAAAATGTACATATACAAACTTGAAACCATTTATCATGACAATTTAGCCCACAGAATGAAACTTCTGATTGTCCATTCCACTTTTAACTCTCCTGTTTTTGGGATATGTTTGTTAACATGTCAGCACATTTTTTATTTGATTGGGTGCCATTTATGTTAGACTATTTGATTGGAGAAACCTGCATGATGTAAAAGGTGTCTGTCTCATTACATTGTATCGCCAGCCTACAGGCTGCAGAAAAGGCCACAGACAGGATATGGTAGAAAGAGTATCTGCTACATGGTTTAGGTTTATGCTAGGTGATTTTTATGACGGAACATTGGTGGAGCGCCGCAGCGATGCGTCTCTACAACAGCACCCTGGAGAGGCACGCTGGGAATGGGTAAGTGAAATATTTTGCGCCCCTGTCTAACAGAATGAGCACTGCGTATCACAAGGTGACATCATATGCTACTGGTTGAGAGAAATTGACATTGTTTTTGGGCAGAATTATGTGAGGTTTTGTGTGTTGTTGGAGGTGCGTCTTGGTCAGTTTAGCTCAGAAAATGCCACCCTCTTCAATCTGACTCCTAATCCTGCCTAATGAGTGGTCGGCCTTGGCCATCAGTTGCTGTGCACAATATCAAGTGTGACAGCCTGTAAGGACAGTACAAATAACTGGGCAAGCCGACAGTTGTCCTTCCTTCTTCCCAGTAGCTAGGGAGAGTTGGTCGTCCATGGCCTGGGGTAAGGCTAATTAGCCAACATCCCCACAGATCCACGCATTGCCAGGGTCATTTACCACCATGTGTGCCCACTCAAGCACCTCAAATCCCTGGGCTCGGCAACTACGCAATGGCATAACAGGGTTTCCATTGACACATGGTCTTGTTGGCCTAGTATTTTTACGACAGGCCTCCATCCATCTGACAAGGCTGCTCTGTATTAATTCTGATTGGGTGTTAGTGGGATGCTGAATGTCTTGATAGGTTGGCTAGTTTTTGGAATGATTTCTCATTGGCTGCTGAGTCAGACCTGTGGTGAGGAGAGACTAGTCGAAGTAAATGGAGCGTAGGAGAGAATGGGAGAGAAGAAGCAAGGCAAGGATTAATCCGAGGGACTGCTCATCTTTATGCTTCGCCGAAGGGCTCAGAACAGCTTTGGTTCTGATCGTTTGATCTCCCCACCATATGTCTTCCGCCTCAGTCCTACGGTTCCGCAGCCAGAGAGACAGAGAGCCATAGATGGAAAGGCAGGAAGTGCTAAATCAACTGGTTTATGTTCCAAGAGGCCCTGAATCTGGAGGAGGCTGTAGATCATGTTTTTACTTCTCTCCTGAAGTACTACCGGTACTCACACTCGGTATAATAAACCATTTTCAATTAAGGGGCTATAAAAAAGTTGTGAGAATGTTACAAGATATTAAAAACTTTCCTAATATAAAAAAAGAACCGAATTAAATGGATACGATTGGTTTGACACCTCACCTTGAGTAATTTGACAGTAACAGACCAAAGACAGAGTTCAAGGTTCAAAATACCAGTAGAGCGTAGTGTGAATTAAAATGTCCTAGGCACAACTAAGGGTCAAGGTTCAAAGGCTACAGACAAAGAAAGGTCAATGCGAAGAGAGTAGTTGTACTTTATAGGTGCTCTGATTCTGCCAAGACTCCAGAGTCAGACAGTTTGATGAAGCCAGGATTTTGTTTCCATTTCTATTCATGTCCTCCATAGAAGCGACAGCTGGCAGCCACTGCAGCAATACATTTGCCATTGTTATGAAGTCCTTACAATACTGGGTCCTGGTGGAGAACTTGTTACATTTCTTATAATAGCAGTCTAAAAAATTTGAGCACAGTATTTGGAAGCCAAGGGCCTTCAACACACCTAGCACTAGTGACTCTGCAAAAATCAGGTGGATGGATTGTTGGATAGATAGAAGTGAAGGTGGGTGGCCAAAGAGGCTTGATGCTGTAGTCTCATACTGAGGAAAAGGCTAGATTAGAATAAAATGTTACACAGGTAACTTCTACCTTATCCTAAGTCATTGTGTTTCTCATTTCCTCAGCTATACGAACACTAAAGTGTCAAATGGAATGCAGGTGACTGCCAAAGCATGGTGTTTCACAGTCAACAGCCATGCGACATCCTTGAAATCAATGGAGTGCTGATGATAATTCCATCGAGTCAGGTACATGTGTGGTGCTAAGAGATTGATTTCTGTCAGACCTATTGAATTGAAGAAAGACCAGAAACAGGGTAGTGTTCCTGCTCGCCTATGTACAGACGCAATGGAGCAAGCAGAGTAACGGACTCCTGTACGGCACTCGCAGAGTGCGGCCAGCGGGGAAACCAATTTTATTTCAGTCCAGTAACCCCTTCAACAGAAGAACCTTACCATGACTAATAGCACTTCCCCTTTGATGTGATACACAACAACAGGGACCTCCCAAGTAACTGTGGCCCAAGTCATACAAACTCAAGTCCATTTGTTACTTTGGTGAACATTAGCCCTTCCTTTGGTCATATGGTTGTTAACATGCTGTTGGTGTTCCACTTTGCCTGACCGAGTTTGGGGTTGGCGGTTTGACTTTCGCTGGCAGGGTTGTAGCACAGGTCACACCACTCCCCCATTGCCAAACTGCCACTACGACACCAGCAGCAGACAAAGGAAACTAGGTGATTGGTCGTCAACCCGAGTGATACCAAAAACAAGGCAGAGTCTAGGACAAGGCTAAATTACGTCAAATCAGATTTCAACCAATTAAGTTCTTGATAAAACGTTGGGACATTACAAGAACAGAAGAGTTGTAACTACTTTAGGCTGCCCATACTGAAGTTTGATGATACACTTAGGACGAATCAAAAGGTGCCTTCTGCCCACAACAGGGATGGCAACCGTAGTGCTGCTTTTCTGGCCACTTCAGTTTCCATAGCAACTACACACCTATCGTGCTCCATATCATCCTCCAAAGGGACGAGTAAAACCTTTCAAAGGGTATCCTTTTGTTCTTTGTGAACAAGCACGACAAAGAACTGTTCAGAACAAAGTCCTTATGCCAAGAACAAGGTAGAAACATTTTTACTGATGTTTACTTGCTTCCTCTCTTTCTTCCTTTGACAGACGTAGAGGATCGGTGAAGATCGTAGGTTCACACCTACGACGCCAGAAAGATGATATGGCCCCCCCATCGGTGGCATTATTGACAAAGTACATCCCCATTGGCCTTTCGCTGCAATACACATGCAACACAGTCTAAGGACCAGGATGACTCATCTAAAACGTTTAAGTTACCCACTATGTAATGTTCTACTACAGTAGCTTAGAGACCTGGTTAATGGTTGTTGGAGTAGGGGAGAATTGGACCAAAAGAGAGTACACAATGTTCATAGCTATAGGGTGAAATTATGCTCATTAATGCAGACACACACACACACACACACAGGGGTAATTTGGCCTGCTATGTAAGGGGTGGAATATGAAGTTATGGTTGTAAATACCAAGCATGCCAAATGGCCCCCAACCCCCCTTCTGAGTGTTTCTCAGATTCCCCAACAAGCCGAGCCCTCAAGTCATTCAGAGCCTCCTCAGAACTGTTACGCCCTAGGAAAGGGTATTTAGGGGACGCTGCTGTTTAGTGTTTACTGAAAGCTGAGGAGGGAGACACAGGACAGCTGTATCCAGCCTGTCCAGTCTGTTTACCACAGCCAGATTAGCCCGAAGGCACTCAAACAAGCGGCTTAGGGAAATGGGGTAAATATGAGTTTGCACAGCAAGGAGAGCCAAAAAGCCAATGTGAGCTTATAGGATAAAATTTGAACATAAAAGTTACCACTGTTTGCAAATCTTGAAAAGGAGGTAGTGCTCGGTTCAGAACAAAATATAATGTGAATGAAAATGTCCAGGAAGTAGTCCATGTCAGAGATTTTTTTTGATATTCTGAGAAATTAGTTTAGCTTTGCAGAAACATTATCTATTTCCAACCCGTGGCCCCATAACAGAAGAAATGTGACTACTGAAGAAAGAGACAGTGATAATATTGCATCTTGAAATAACAGGAAAATATTGCCTAAACAATTGGGCATTTATGAATCCAGCAGCAGTTTGGTAGAAGGCCCTTCAAAAGGGATCCTTAACGTCACAGTAGTTTGTTACTGTGTGTCATTTGGAGAGGCACTGCATTTGTCTGGTTTACTGTGTGTCACACTAGCAGAGTCAAATAGTTCAGATGTTTTTATAGATAAAATTGCTTGACAAACTCATACCTTGACCCCTATTATTTTAAATTAGTGTCATATAAGATGTTAGAGGTTATAAAAGGCTTTTAGAAAATATAACAGAAAGGGTCTCTGTATGAAAATTATTTCTCTCTCACTCACAGTGATGTTGATGATTACACAGATGCAATGTCTGGAACTTGAACATTTTATGGGAACAGGGTTCACTTAGAAGCAAAGTGTGTGTGTGTGTGTGTGTGTGGGTAGTATTATTGACACCTTGAGTACAAGGCAATTCCTCAATATCACTCAACAATACATTAATGGAGTACAAAAAGTAATGCATGCATTAATACCATACATTTTAACATGCATGCAATGATGCATCACTGCCGGTAAAAGATAGGCTACAATGGATGTGTTTACACAGTCAGCCGAATCCTTATCACAGAGCTGATTGATCAAAAGAACAATTAGTGAAAAAATGATTTGAATTGTCTGCCTGTGCATAAGCAGCAAGTATGGCACACTTGTGCCAACCTACCTCCATGATTCGGTGCAGGTGCAATCACGATTCCTTTCGCGTCCACTTTCGGTGAATTCTGGCCGTACATGCCATCGTCCTTGGTTAGAATTTGCTTAGGATTGCCTTTGGAGTCAAGTACGGTGGCATTGACCGTAGCACTAACATGGTCTTCCTTGCTGATGGTTTTGTCGGCACGGATCGACAGTATACATCTGGGCAGAACGAGCACCAACAAGACGACCGGGAGATAGCTGCATGGCGTTGCTGTGGTCCACCTCTTGGGCATCTTCGGAATGTCTTACTGTAATGTCCCCTTTACATCCAAGCTGTTATTCAGGGAATCGAACCACTCCAACGATCCCCCCCCACCAAAAAAAGAAAATAAAAAGATGACAGACAGACAGACAGGGGCTCGGCGTCTTCCGTGTGGCGTCCCGTCATAAAAACATGCTGTGCTCTTCACACAGTTTTCTTATTCCAATACATGTGTAGCCTACACTTCATTTGGAATGAAAAAAAAGAAAAATGATAAAAGCGCACATTAGAACTGTAGGGAGACAAGCTGACATAATGAAATGAAATGGCTTTGGGCAGATGTAGACTATATCCGTATGTTATAATTTTCCTATTTGCTGTCAATTGCTTAATATTACAAGACAATCCATGTAACCTTTTTATCGCATGAAAACCTAAGGAGAGCCCTTTATTTGAATATCATAGGCTCTTTATTAATGTCAACTATAATGCGCATTTATATCGTTCGAGTACTTAGCAGGCTATCCCGAAAACAAATACATAGCCTATGCATTAAAATGAGAAGGTTATGAAAAGCCTATAGACCGTATCCAGATTTTCAATAGCCGGCACGCTGTCTGAGTGGCAATGTCTTTGTAAAATATGCAAACGTTACAGCTGTGTATTATTGCCACAAGTGAACAGCTGTCATTACTGATTTGTGTTCACAATAGCGTGCCAATAATCGCGAGCTACCTTTGCTCGGAGCCACTAATATTCGATTTATTTCGCATTGATTCACACCTTCGAAAGCCATGACGCGGTACCTACCTTCTCCATTTCCTCGAACCAAAACGATATTGATAGAAAACCTCTGGATGAACGTTCAGTGGCCCTTGCCATCAAAACAACGATAATGCGATTCACTCTCTGGTCTTTTCCTTCTGGATCCACACAGCGCAAGCGCAGCGCGATTTAGTAGAGGACGACAGCTGCGCTTGTAGGCCTACCATCACGCCAACGTTCTCTATATCTGAAAAGACGGCCACCTGTAGATCGCCTTACAATCACCTCACCTGTCAACATTAATGGTACCGTTATTTAATAAATTATAGCCTACTGATAAAGCGTGGTTTGGTCACAGTGTCCCTCATATCCAATTGTCAGGCAGTCAATGAGGTAAAACGTTTTCAAGACATGTTCTAAACTGGTAGGCTATAGTCTTATTGATTAGAGGAACCAATATGTCACTATCCTGCAGTGGCAGGTTTATGCTACCAAAACCAAACTAAGCTATAAAGATCTGTTTATGTAGCCTAATCAATTTTGCTTGTGAATTTTGGGATTTTATGACAGTGTTTTCACCAAGTCCAATTTCGGAGAAAAGGGAACAAAAGATATGACAATCAACCAGACAACAAGCACCTGCTCAAAGCTTATGGATCCCCTTCACACATAGTGTGTGTGTGTTACACTGTTCCAATCTGAACACAAAATGGCTTCCCTTGGTATTCCACTACTTTGTCCATTTGCCACTACACCCTCTGGTACCGCTCTATCCATTGTTGACAGGCTCTTGTATTTTCCCACCTGTGCTGTGCTCTGCACAAAAGCCAGTCGATTTGAAACTAACAGCCAACAGTAGCCTCAGGATGAAGCGGGGGAGTTTGAGATGAGTCTCTCCAGTCCATGACCAGTGTACAGACTTTCAGCCATTATTAAAAGCATGACTAGGAGGAAGGACGTGGGAGGATGAGGGAGAGAGGGATTCTGGCACAGGAGGATAGGACTGACGGGGAGGAGGGGAGGGAGAGTGTGGCGGAGGAGGACGGGAGAGAGGGAGAGTGTGGTAGAGGAGGAGAGGGGGAGTCTGGCAACAAAAGAGGAGAGGAGAGAGTAAATTGTCTCCCCTTAGACCAGGCAGGTGGCTACATTGAGGGATCGGCTTTCCTTTGGCAAGAAGAGAGCCCGCGGCCACCCGGGGCTCAGTGACAAGCTAATTGATACATGTCGCTCGGGCTTGCTCCTGTCACTAAATCCGTGCGGCACTGGAGAGACCTGCTGGAGAAACCTGCTGAGGTGGAAAAATGACTGAATGATATAAGATCTGATTCTCAATGGAGTCGTGCAGTAAAGATCAAAGAAGCGGGACTTAGTCCAGTACAGACAATAGAGAGATGGCTGGGTTGTTGTTACAGTACATCAAACCTGGATACTGTTATGTATGGATGGATGGCTGTGAACTAAATCACCGAGGCTTTGGTGGGCGGTTGAAGTTACAGTAAATTAGGAACGATGGGCTGTTTAACTACAGCATCTCTGAGATGTCACTCCTGATATGACAGAAAAACTAAGGGGGGCGACATGCTGTCCACTTTAATTGAAGTAAAGAAAGGTGTCAGAGCTGTCTCTGATATAAAATATCAGGTTTTGCCTTAGAAACATTGATTGTGCCTGTCATTTGTTTTTATGCAGGTGTTCTTTCGCTTCCTCTGCCCTCTTATCAGTAGTGGAATTAGGTTTGAGATGTCCTATATTAACACATACCACTGTTACTGTCTTGCTGATGTTCTGATGAATCAGAGACTGCGTGCAGGGCCTACAGGCAACGGAGTATTTTCCAAATTCCACCCACATATTTTCTCAGCTCAAGAAAACAGTTGCGCTTTTTATTTTTGTTTGTCAAGACTGACCTCTGGTGGTTGAAGTAGGTAACAGTGAACACTGTAGTTCTGTCCAGTTTGCATGTCGGCATTTCCATGTAAAAGCCCCATTAACATTAACGTGAAATTCATAGGAGCACACCGAATTTGTGTCAAGTGAAAGATAAGGGTCTATATTTTAGAGAAAATAAGAGATATACACTGTGGTCCAAAATTATTGACACCCTTATTAAAGATGAGCACTAATGTCTGTATAAGTAAATTCTTCAAATAGTGAGTTATATTGTATGCTAAAAACAGGGGAAATTATATTAGGTTATACTAATACAGACCAACATGAAAGATATTTTGTTTAACAAGTACACATTTTTTTTCAAAAGGTAGGGGTCAAACTTACTGACACCACTTCAGATTCTTATAAATAAAGTAATGTAAGTTTAAAATCCAACCACGCAACCGTCGTATTTGGTCCCATATTCCTAGTCTGCAATGACTAAATCAAGCTTGTGACTCTACAAACTTGTTGGATGCATTTGCAGTTCATTTTGGTTGTTTCAGATTATTTTGTAAATAAATGGTAAATAATGTATTGTGTCATTTTGGTGTCACTTTTATTGTAAATAAGAATAGAATATGTTGCGAAACACTTCTACATTATGCTACCATGATTACAGATAACCATGAATGAATCACGAATAATGATGAGTGAGAACGTTGCAGAGAGTCAAATATCATACCCCCAAGACATGCTAACCTTCCCTGTGATTGTAATGGTGAGGTTAGCATGTCTTGGGGGTATGATATTTGTGCCTTTGTAACGTTGTATTGGTCAATCAGTAGTTTTTGTTTGGTACGTTTAAAGTGTCTCAGCGTCATTCTGTTACCATGGAATTGACCATGTGTCAACTATGATCAAAATCCAACCACGCAACCGTCGTATGGTTAGGTATGGTATGGTTTGTTATGGTTTGCTATGGTATGGTATGGTTTGGAATGGTTCGGTATGTGTGCAGATTAAGGACTAACTGCACAAATATGTTCAGTTGGTGCCACAATCCTAAAGAGGAGCAATAAACTAAACTACGTAAACAATAATCCAGGTCTCACATAAAAGCAATAATTGGATATTTCTCCATTCTGTCTTTGGGTGGAAAGCACATCCTCTCTGCCCAGTGAAGGATTATTGACATACTGTAAGCTTATTCAACAATAGGTTGTCCTCCGAAGAGTGACAGGAATGTCTTTCTTCTGGCGTCAACACCTGAGGGGCTTTTTGTGGGTTGTGTTTTAAATGGTGTCTGAAGATGCACGATTGAGTATGGTATAGATTAGAAAAAAGTTGCTACAAGGAAGAGGATAGGGAGTGTGTAGGCGTTGTTTAGGACAGGATATTTCAATGAATGTCAGAGCATGGAGCTCTTGAACACAGTGACACTTACCTATGACGTAGGTGTTTGTGTGTTTTTTTTCATGTGTTTGTGTGTGACTGCCACTGTGGAGACAGTCACTGCATTACAAGGGAAGAAAAGAACCAGCTCTACACCGGCACTTCAGATTCAAATTCCAGACTGCATCTCCTTTCATCAAGTGGATTTAGATAAGAGGAGTACTCACACAACTCCAGTCAGAGGCTAAAATATATTACTGAACAGGTGGTAATAGGAGGAGAGGCTGTGTAACACAGAGAAGAGAAAGGAAGGGAGAGGAGCGTGTGAGGCAGCTCTCTGCTTGCGGAAGAACCTTCTAGCCACAACTTACAGATCCTCTACTGAACCATGGCTCTCTCTGCCCCAGCCGGGACTCTTCTTTTGCTGTTCTCTCTCTCCTCTCTTCTATATGGCTGTTCCCTCACTTCCACCACGAAGGAGTGCACCGGCGGCCGTAAGTTGGTGCATCTCTTCTTCATTCCCAAACTCCTTTAGGTCTTTTTTCCATCAGGCAAACCGTTAACCGAGGCTTTGTCATAAAACATTTAAAATGTGTGTGAATTTTTGGTGTGTAGGTGTTCATGTTCAATCTTACTCGTCTTGTTTTTTTTGTGATGTTGAAGATACCAGCATGCAAGCTAAACATATCTCTTATCTACAGAGTAGGAATGCGTTCCCTGTAGGGTCATTCGTTGAAATGAGCCTGAGCTCTCTGGGAACTTTCACTATAGCCTGCCACCTAACTGTTATGGCTAAACAGCAGCAAGCATGAATTCCATGGCTGATTTGAAAAAATGTGTCCACAACACTGAGCCACTACAACGGTTGGGTAGGTTACTTTTGAAATGTAATCCGTTACAGTTGGAACTTGGTAAAAAAACAAACAAAAAAACCCACAATTGATTTCACCTAATATTACATCTGGTCATGAAGAGCACATGTTCAACTTGATACAAAAAACCAACATGTTTTCCCATCTCAAGAGGTTAAATAAAACAAATACTATAGTAAGTGCCTATTAACCTGTCTGGGCTAGGGGGCAGTATTTTCACGGCCGGATGAAAAACGTACCCAATTTAAACAGGTTACTACTCTGGCCCAGAAACTAGAATATGCATATTATTAGTAGATTTGGATAGAAAACACTCTGAAGTTTCTAAAACTGTTTGAATGGTGTCTGTGAGTAAAACAGACACCAAGCAGGAAGTGAAAGTCTGAGAATTGTAGTTCTTCTTTTGATTCTCTATCAAAGCTACACTGTCTGGGTGGTGAAGTTGCACTTCCTAAGGCTTCCATTGGCTGTCTAAAGCCTTCAGAAAGTGGTTTGAGCATTTTCCTGTCACTGGGCAGATAATAGGAGCTCAGTTACTGAGTGGTCTGCCTGGCAACAAAGGGATTGGATATGCTTGTCCCTTGAGCGCGCCCCTCCTTCTTTTTCTTCTTGAATGAATATGCTATTGTCCGGTTGGAATATTATCGCAATTTTACGTTAAAAATACCATAAAGATTGATTTTAAACAGCGTTTGACATGCTTCTAAGTACGGTAATGAAACATTTTGACTTTTCGTCTCTCGTTCCATGCTCGTGCGTTATGCCTTTGGATAAGTGATCTGTACGCATGAACAAAACGGAGGTATTTATACATAAATATGGATTATTTCGAACAAAAACAACATTTCTTGTGGAAATAGCAGTCCTGGGAGTGCATTCTGACGAAGATCAGCAAAGGTAAGAGAATATTTCTAATACTAATTCTGAGTTTAGGTTGCCCCGAACTTGGCGGGTGTCTGAATAGCTCACCGTGATGGCTGAGCTATGTACTCAGATTATTGAAAAATGTGCTTTCTCCGTAAAGTTATTTTAAAATCTGACACAGCGGTTGCATCCAGGGGTAGTCTATCTATAATTCTTTAAATAATTATTAGATATTTTGTCAACGTTTATGATGAGTATTTTTGTAAATTGATGTGCACATTCACCGTGCGTTTTGGTGGGAATACATTTTCTGAACATCACGCGCCAATGTAAAATGCTGTTTTTGGATATAAATATGAACTTTATCGAACAAAACATACATGTATTGTGTAACATAATATCCTAGGATTGTCATCTGATGAAGATCGTCAAAGGTTAGTGCTTCATTTAGCTGTGTTTTGGGTTTTATTAACACACCTCCTTGTTTGGAAAATGGCTGTGTGATTATTTTTGTCTATGTACTCTCCTAACATAATCTAATGTTTTGCTTTCGCTGTAAAGCCTTTTTGAAATCGGACAATGTGGTTAGATTAACGAGAAGCTTATCTTTAAAATGGTGTAAAATAGTTGTACGTCTGAGAAACATTGCTGATCTTCGGTGGAATGCACTCCAAGGACTCCTACTTCCACAAGAAATGTTCTTTTTGTTAGAAATACTCCATATTTATGTCCAAATACCTCCGTTTTGTTCGTGCGTTCAGATCACTATCCAAAGGCATAATACGCGAGCGCAATTCGAGACACGAAAAGTCAAAATGTTCCATTACCGTTCGTAGAAACATGTCAAACGTTGTTTACAATCAATCTTTAGGGTATTGTTAACGTAAAAATGCAATAATATTCCAACAGGACAATAGGGTATTCATTCCAGGAGAAAAAGAAGGAATGGCGCACTCACGGGCTTGCGCATCACCAAGCCCTTTGTCCTCAGGCAGTCCACTCATTGACTGAGCTACTATTCTCTGCCCAGTAACAGGAGAAGGATGAACAAACTTTCTAAAGGCTGTTGACAGCCAATGGAAGCCTTAGGAAGTGCAACGTGACCCCACAGACACTGTAGTTTCGATAGGGATTCAAAAGAAGAACTACAATTCTCAGATTTCCCAATTCCTGGTTGGATTTTTCTCAGGTTTTTGCCTGCCATATGAGTTCTGTTATACTCACAGACATCATTCAAACAGTTTTAGAAACTTCAGAGTGTTTTCCATCCAAATCTACTAATAATATGCATATTATAGTTTCTGGGCCCGAGTCGTAGGCAGTTTAATTTGGGTACGTTTTTCATCCGGCCGTGAAAATACTGCCCCCTATACTCAACAGGTTAAATTACACAAACTCAGTAATGTAATCTGATAACTTTCAATTACTTTTGGATTACTTTTCCCTTAAGAGGCATTAGAAGAAGACAAAAAGGATCCATCAAACGAATAGTGGTCTGTGACTCGCTCAGGTGGAACAAACTTAAACTTTTTCAATGCTGAACTGAATGTCATTGATAAAACGGAAAGGTGTCATAATGTTTTTTTTTCTCTCGCAAACATATTTTCTGAATTTAAAAGTAATCCAAGAAGTTAAGTTTTTCTAAAGTATCTGTGATCTGATTATAATATTTTATCTGGTAATGTAACTGATTACAGTTAAGTATTTTGGGGGTAATCAGATTACATGTAACTCCTCAACCCTGGCCACTACATGCTCAACTGTAGACCTATAACAGTGCTAAATATGGAGACCAAAATATACATTTGCATTTTACCACAGTTAGTGCTGTTGTTATTAGGTTAATGCACATTAACTCTCAACTTTCCAGCTCACATAGATTAATATTTATTAAGCATCCAGGTCTCAAAGGTGACATGTGGTCATTATGAGCTTTCAGCTGCAGCGTAAATGTCAATTACACAGTAAAAGGTTATTTGTTCAGCGTCAAGAGGATCTGCCTGAGGATGTGATGAATCAAGCTGACCTTTGGACACATCACAGACCACTTTAATGTTCTTGCTAGATCCCTCCCATGACCCTAGCGTCTTTTGAAGCTGATGAGACACATTTTTTCCTAATAGCTAGGTTTCCATCCAATTGGCGACAGATTTCATGCAAATATAAAGGAAATATGCGCATTTTCCCACGAGTGGTGTGTTTCCACCAAACTAGTGTTGAGCAATTAGTGCTTTTTGAGGTTGGTTCAGTTTTGGTTAGATTATAAAAAAATAATCAAGGTTTTGGATTTCGGTTTCGATTATTTGAGTTGAATGCTGTAACAACACAGAATAAAACAATAAATAAAAGTCCCTTACCGCTTATCACTTATTAAGCGTCATTTATTCACATTGATTTACTTTAATAAAACATTTCAGTTGTTGTGTATATTACATTTGTTGTATTTGATTACTTTAGTATTTCATTCCAAGTCATCAACTCATAGAGCTGCTGCTGTCTGTCGAAATCACTATTTTGTAGTTAATAAGGCACTGCTGCTCTCTATATCACCTCACGATCCGCACATTCTTCTGCCTCTTCCATAACAGGCATAAATGAAACAGAGACTGGACACATAGATGCGCAATAGATTATGGCCATTGTAGTTTTACCAAGTTTTATGCGCTAAACTATGTAGCATATTGGCCCTGTTGGAAACTACTACAACTCCCTGCTACATTGCACAGTTCAGTTGTCACGTTTCCGTAAGGCAGGATGAAAAGGCAGAGTCAAACGCAGGAGACGTAGTCCAGTTGTGCCGTAAAACGGTATATTTATTTCACCGGAAAAAAACACTCGGCGTAACACAAGGGCATAGGGTGTGCCCAGAGACCACCCGGGAACACAGTTAACCCCGAGAAAACAAAGATACGCAAGGGGCGCAGCCCGGCAAATATAACATTCCTCTAGCGAAAAGCCGCTGGGGAAAAATGTGCAAAAACCACAAACGTTCACAGACCTGCCCGCTGACGAATAAACAATCCCGCACAAAACACAAACCACAAGGAACAAACTAAATACCCCCCCACTAATTACAGAAACGGAAACAGTTGCGGATTTAAACAGACAAAACACAACGAACACAGAACATAGATCGGTGGCAGCTAGTAGACCGGCGGTCGCGAGGAGGGGCACCATTTTCTGTGGATACTGTGACATCAGTCTGGATCTGATTTATCTCTAGAGAAACTGCAATGTGTGCCTTGAGCTCCCAGAAAAAAACTGAACCAAATGGAATTCAAATACTCAACTGACATTGGTCAATGAGTATTTAAAAAACAAAAAATAACCGTTGTTTTGGTTAATCGCTCAACACTACACCAAACTGACTTGTTGCAGATCAAACTCACTGTGTGAAAACATACTGCACACAACATTTACATTTTTTGCTTAAGTTTTCATGTACAGAATAAAAATCTGAAGTTCAATGTGTTTCCATCACATTTTCAACTCTGCCTATAGATTTATCACAAGAACTTAAATAGTAAATGTGCCTACTCTGGTCTTGGCATATGCGCTCTAGCCAACAGCTTGCAGATACAGTGCGGGTAGTCTAGTCTACATGATGAGCGATAATATTTTTATGGCAGTCAAGCACTGATCATCATGTCACCAGAATAAGGGTGGGGTGGGGGGAACGACGACGACGATATTTTGTGACACATTTTTTATATTTTTTTTAGGCAAACTACTTCCATATATACTTTGATTCATTTTTCAAACTCGTACTGGGCTACCTTCAGACAAGTCGTGTTCCTGAGAGTCATCTTTCCGTTAAGGGGTCTGTAGTTTTGTAGGCTAAACCTTTAGGATGCTACAGATAGTTTCCTGAGAAGACCGTTTCCATCACAGCTGTCGTGATTTTTTTTTATATGATATGACTACTTGCATAAAAACTATGGATGGAAACGTGGTTAATGTGTTGAATCCTAGCTTGAGATCCTCTTGAGTAACTCAAATTTTCACCCAAATCTCCCTTTGACATCACGGCATGATTTAAATACGTGAAAGTCTTGCAAGCTTAACAAAGTGGGCTGAATCCTAATTTGAGATATGCCCAGCTCAATCTTTTGTGTGAATCACATATTCATGTCAATAGGAAATTCGAGTCTGAATGCTTGACTTTGATGCAAAGTTTCTCCTGGATAAAACATCAGTACAGTATGTGTACGAACTGCTTATATCAAATGAAATATATTGACAAACTTGTAATGTAAGCCCACACTAAATCCTTGAATCAACATACATGAAATACAGTATACTGAGAATCCTTGTATGATGCTTGTAGCATGTATAATGTCTAATGAATCGCCAAATCTTCTGTGCCTTCTTGGACAGGGCTGCGCTCCTTTACGCTGATGTCCAAGTGTAACTTCACCACCCTGAACGACAAGCAGATCAAGGAGGTGCAGGCTTCCACCACTGTGCTCTACGTACCCATCCTCTACATAATTGCCTTCACTCTGGGCCTCCCGGCTAACCTCCTGGCCCTGTGGGTCCTTCTGTTCCATACCAAGAAGCTGCCCTCCACCATCCTCCTCATCAACCTCACCGCCACCGACCTCATGATACTGATGGTGCTCCCTTTCCGCATCGTCTACCACTTACAGGGCAACGACTGGGCCTTCGGTGAGCCATTCTGCCGCGTGGTCACGGCGCTCTTCTACGGCAACATGTACGGCTCGGTGCTGTGTCTGGCATTCATCGCTGTGGACCGCTACGTGGCTTTGGTGCACCCGTTCGGTGCCAAGACCCTCCGCAGCCGCCGCACCTCTTTCTACATGAGCCTGTGCGTGTGGGTGGCGGCGTTGGCTGCCATGCTGCCTCTCCTCGTCTCGCGCCAGTCCTACACACTGGATGAGCCGCGCATCACCACCTGCCACGACGCGCTGCCAAAGGAGGTGCACGAGAACTACTTCCTGCCCTACTTCCTCACACTCTTTTTTCTCGGCTTCCTGCTCCCCCTTCTGGTCGTCCTCTACTGCTACGTCTCTGTGATATGCACCCTGGTGGCAGGAGGCCAGCGCTACGCCCACGCCATGCGCGTCACCATGCTGGTCCTGGTGGTGTTCGTGGGCTGCCTGCTGCCCAGCAACGTCCTCCTCCTCCTGCACTACTCAGACTCCTATCTGGTGGACAATGGGGAGGACCTGTATGTGCCCTACATGGTTAGCCTAGCCGTTAGCACGTTGAATAGCTGCATCGACCCCTTCATCTTCTACTACATCTCCGATGACTTCAGGGACAAGGTCATGATGGTGCTGTGTTGCCGTGGTAACAATGGAAGAGACTCGTCCACGGGGAATCAGGTGCCCTATTCGTCCTCCTCACAGGGGACGCAAAGGTCAAAGGTCACCCTGCTGTCCATGTCTAGTCAGAGGCCGGGGACGTCAGAGGGGGAGGCAGCATGAGGCCAATAGGCAATAGAGGCCTAGACGTATAGACACCTAGACCAGTTTTTGTCATGACAGAAGTAAAGGGCACTGGAGATAGGAGTGAAGGCTAGAGGGTCTGGGCAGGTGTGATATAGTTATGTTTGTATTTGTATGTTTTCTATTGTTTAGGAGAAGATCCTACTATAGATCCTTTACTGACAAGAATATCTCAGAGTACAGAATCAGCAGTACTGTATTACAGCTATGTGGTAATTGTCTGCGGAATATAAACTGCATAGCTTGTAGCTGTGAGGTCACTAACAGCATTTCACGTAACTGATGCCACCATTTGTTTCTCGTTAGACTTTTTGGCCAAATTCAGGCTTGTCCATGTGAAAATGGGCAGGCGTCTGGAATGCATTCTGTTTATACCAGGTGTGACTGACTGCTTATGTCTGTAACCAATTCAAGTTTTGGATATTTCCTTCATGAATTATAGATCCTAAAGTATGTTTTCAAGATAAAGTATTTAGTTACTAAAACATCAGGATGTGGCTTTGTCAGAATGTGTACCGTTAATTTAGTAATTAAAAATGTACAACACCCAGTAAATGTTTCTGATTTAATATTTTAACTTGTATGGTTTCCACTGGTATTTGTTTACCAACATTTGCAATGAAAGTACGGGGTATTATGCTTACAAGATATCCACAGGTTAATTTACTTTCCGTAAAGTTATTTGACTTTTTTTTAAAGTGATGGGACTTATATTTGTGCTTCAGCATTTTATAGGATGTATCACCCCAAACATATTTTTCACACTCTCTCAAACTTCCCTGTCATCACTTGAGTGGAAACCAAATGTGTCCTTTGTTAATCTGCTGACAATGCTTTTGTTCAAAATCAAACACAGAGGGATGCTTCCTTGTCGACTCTGGAGCCAAGGCATACACAGTGCACAGGAAAACAGAGGGCAGAGAACAACAAGGCCAAGCGTTTGCTGTGGAACATTCAGACAGCATCCATACATCAAAACCAAATCATCGGTACTCTCAAACTCCATTGAAATATCAAACCACAACATAGAGAACATGACAAAGCTATCAAGAACAGTACGAAATACAACAGTATACCAAAATATCTTGGTAAACTCAGAAAAAAAAGAAATGTCCTCTCACTGTCAACTGCATTTATTTTCAGCAAACTTAACATGTGTAAATATTTGTATGAACATAACAAGATTCAACAACTGAGACATAAACTGAACAAGCTCCACAGACATGTGACTAACAGAAATTGAATAATGTGTCCCTGAAGAAAGGGGTGGTCAAAAATCAAAAGTAACAGTCAGTATCTGGTGTGGCCACCAGCCGCATTAAGTACCGCAGTGCATCTCCTCCTCATGGACTGCACCAGATTTGCCAGTTCTTGCTGTGAGATGTTACCCCACTCTTCCACCAAGGCACCTACAAGTTCCTGGACATTTCTTGGGGGAATGGCCCTAGCCCTCACCCTCCGATCCAACAGGTCCCAGATGTGCTCAATGGGATTGAGATCCGGGCTCTTCGCTGGCCATGGCAGAACACTAACATTCCTGTCTTGCAGGAAATCACGCACAGAACGAGCAGTATGGCTGGTGGCATTGTCATTGTGGAGGGTAATGTCAGGATGAGTTTGCAGGAAAGGTACCACATGAGGGAGGAGGACGTCTTCCCTGTAATGCACAGCGTTGAGATTGCCTGCAATGACAACAAGCTCAGTCCGATGATGCTGTGACACACCGCTCCAGACCATGCCATACCCTCCATCTCCAAATCGATCCCGCTACAGAGTACAGGCCTCAGTGTAACGCTCATTCCTTCGACAATAAACGTGAATCCGACCATCACCCCTGGTGAGACAAAACTGCGACTCGTCAGTGAAGAGCACTTTGGCCAGTCCTGTCTAGTCCAGCGATGGTGAGTTTGTGCCCATAGGCGACGTTGTTGACGGCGATGTCTAGTGAGGACCTGCCTTACAACAGGCCTACAAGCCCTCAATCCAGCCTCTCTCAGCCTATTGCGGACAGTCTGAGCACTGATGGAGGGATTGTGCGTTCCTGGTGTAACTCGGGCAGTTGTTGTTACCATCGTGTTCCTGTCCCGCAGGTGCAATGTTCGGATGTTGTTACACGTGGTCTGCCACTGCGAGGACGATCAGCTATCCATCCTATCACCCTGTAGCGTTGTCTTAGGCGTCTCACAGTACATTGCAATTTATTGCCCTGGCCACATCTGCAGTCCTCATGCCTCCTTGCAGCATGCCTAAGGCATGTTCACGCAGATGAGCAGGGACAAAGGGCATCTATCTTTTGGTGTTTTTCAGAGTCAGTATAAAGGCCTCTTTAGTGTCCTAAGTTTTCATAACTGTGACCTTAATTTCCTACTGTCTGTAAGCTGTTAGTATCTTAACAACCGTTCCACAGGTGCATGTTCATTAATTGTTTATGGTTCATTGAACAAGCATGGGAAACAATGTTTAAACCCTTTACAATGAAGATCTGTGAAGTTATTTGGATTTTTACGAATTATCTTTGAAAGACAGGCACCTGAAAAAGGGACATTTCTTTTTTTGCTGAGTTTATATACACAAGGGGGATTATATCAATATAACGCCAAGTGGACAAAGCCTATGACTGTGTAATCAAGTGCCTGCAAGTATTGGTTCCAGTGCCTTCTTTTGGCCATTTGTGTGCGGTGATAAGGGGTATCATTACATAGCAGTCTTACGGGATTGGAGGGGAATGAATGAGTGACACCCACGACAGGTCGAAGCATCAATTGGGTGGGTCTGAACCAGAATAATAACAATCGTCTCCATTGGGATTGCAATACATTTGACTAAGTATGTATTTTTTGTTCATAAACATTGTTAATACTGATATTGAAAACTATATCTGTATGTTTCTAGTGGAAAATGGACATGCAAAGAAAAACTATTGTTTAAAAATACTTTTGCACATTTGGCTTGGGCTCCCGAGTGGCGCGGCAGTCTAAGGCACTGCATCTCAATGCTCAAGGTGTCACTACAGACCCTGGTTCAATTCCAGGCTGTATCACAACCGGCCGTGATTGAGAGTCCCATAGGGCAGCGCACAATTGGCCCAGCCGGGGTAGGCAGTCATTGTAAATAAGAATTTGTTCTTAACTGACTTGCCTAGTTAAATAAAGGTTATAGAAATTCATTAAAAAAAATCTGAAATACTGTAGGTTCATGTTCGAGAATAAGTGGTTTAGACATATGCTGCCTTTGCAACGTACCAAGTTCTTCTCTTCCTATATGTGGTTAGTGAGGCTAGTCTTTGATTGAGTGTTACCAAAACAGAAGCGGAGAAGGTTAGCTATATATTAGAAAATAAATGCTAATACTTATACATTTTATTCAGTAATGAAATTAGTGTGTGTTTACATGTTTACATGCAAGTACAGTATGTTATTATGGGGTATTGTGTGTAGATTGATGAGGATTTTTTATTTATTTAATCCATTTAGAATCCAAGGCTGCAACATAACAACATTTTGAAAAAGTCAAGGGGTCTGAATACTTTCCGAATGCACTGTACATACCTATATGTTTGTGAGTGTACCTCTATGTTTGCATGTGTATGAATGCGTGTGTACTGTATGTGTGTAACTGTGTGCATACATGCCTGTGTGCATGTGTAGAGCTATTAGGATGCAAACAGTCACACACATAACATAGTCCAATCAATGGACTCTTTGCATGCAGGGTTAGCCTTGGCAAACCCATAGCAGACACTACCAGCCTCATAGTGGGCTGACAAAATAGAGGCTAAATGACCTGTGAGGCTAATGGCTTCTTCCTCTAATGGTCTGGAATGCCTAAGCCTTAGCATCGGCATTAAAACACAGATAATTAGGTTTAGGAATTTACAGCATCCCCAGATTAATTCTCGAACGTCGTTTATATTGATTCTCCAAAGAGGCTCTCAAAGGTAATTTATTTTCTTCAGAACATTATTTTAAACGTTGGGAAAATAGGGTTTGAATACCGTCAGGAAGGCCTGAGGCTGACCACAGTAACCTGAATTATGTTCAGATGTGATGAAATATGCTAAGGTGTTAGATAGTCTAGCGGTTAAAAGCATTGGGCCAGTAACCGAAAAGTTGCTGGTTTGAATCCCTGAGACAACTTGGTGAAAAATCTGTCAATGTGCCCTTGAGCAATCCTGTTGCCGCAGGATTATTTTGCTATGGCATTACTGGTCAAATTAAGATTCAACACTTGTATGACGCACAGACATGTCAGTAACAAAAGTGGTGTAGCCTGACATCTAGTGGAGAAGTTGAGATTCAGCACATTGAGATCATATTCAGCGGCCTCTGTACAGCCCACATCTGCGCTCACTCCTATTGACATGAAGTGCCTCCAAAAGCTAATGTTCAACTTAAGATCAGATACCCTTTGTACTTTCCTATGTTATTATTGTGATTACTATGTTATGGATGATAACATTGGTATTGATGCATTCACTGCAAAAGGAAGATAAACTGTAACCTATGTAACCTATGTAAAGCGACAAGAAAAAACTCAAGCATGTGACATGTAGTCTCACTGTGACTATCTGCTAATGCATTGGGACGTACCTGTCATTTTGACCTATTGCAGCTTTTGCAGGTGAGTACTCATGTCTTGCTCTGTTTGATTGCACAATGACTGACGGTGAGAGAATACCAGGAGTATATATTCTGAGGTCACAGGCACAGATGATTTGTCTAAAGTTAAGCACATACAGTGGGGCAAAAAAGTTTTTAGTCAGCCACCAATTGTTCTCCCACTTAAAAAGATGAGAGAGGCCTGTAATTTTCATCATAGGTACACTTCAACTATGACAGACAAAATGACAAAAAAATCCAGAAAATCACATTGTAGAATTTTTTATGAATTTATTTGCAAATTATGGTGGAAAATAAGTATTTGGTCAATAACAAAAGTTTATCTCAATACTTTGTTATATACCCTTTATTGGCAATGACACAGGTCAAACATTTTCTGTAAGTCTTCACAAGGTTTTCACCCACTGTTGCTGGTATTTTGGCCCATTCCTCCATGCAGATCTCCTCAAGAGCAGTGATGTTTTGGGGCTGTTGCTGGGCAACACGGACTTTCAACTCCCTCCAAAGATTTTCTATGGGGTTGAGATCTGGAGAGTGGCTAGGCCACTCCAGGACCTTGAAATGCTTCTTACGAAGCCACTCCTTCGTTGCCCGGGTGGTGTGTTTGGGATCATTGTCATGCTGAAAGACCCAGCCACGTTTCATCTTCAATGCCCTTGCTGATGGAAGGTTTTCACTCAAAATCTCACGATACATGGCCCCATTCATTCTTTCCTTTACACGGATCAGTCGTCCTGGTCCCTTTGCAGAAAAACAGCCCCAAAGCATGATGTTTCCACCCCCATGCTTCACAGTAGGTATGGTGTTCTTTGGATGCAACTAAGCATTCTTTGTCCTCCAAACACGACGAGTTGAGTTTTTACCAAAAAGTTTGTGGTTTCATCTGACCATATGACATTCTCCCAATCCTCTTCTGGATCATCCAAATGCTCTCTAGCAAACTTCAGATGGGCCTGGACATGTACTGGCTTAAGCAGGGGGACACGTCTGGCACTGCAGGATTTGAGTCCCTGGCGGCGTAGTGTGTTACTGATGGTAGGCTTTGTTACTTTGGTCCCAGCTCTCTGCAGGTCATTCACTACGTCCCCCCGTGTGGTTCTGGGATTTTTGCTCACCGTTCTTGTGATCATTTTGACCCCACGGGGTGAGATCTTGCATGGAGCCCCAGATCGAGGGAGATTATCAGTGGTCTTGTATGTCTTCTATTTCCTAATAATTGCTCCCACAGTTGATTTCTTCAAACCAAGCTGCTTACCTATTACAGATTCAGTCTTCCCAGCCTGGTGCAGGTCTACCATTTTGTTTCTGGTGTCCTTTGACAGCTCTTTGGTCTTGGCCATAGTGGAGTTTGGAGTGTGACTGAGGTTGTGGACAGGTGTCTTTTATACTGATAACAAGTTCAAACAGGTGCCATTAACACAGGTAATGAGTGGAGGACAGAGGAGCCTCTTAAAGAAGGTCTGTGAGAGCCAGAAATCTTGCTTGTTTGTAGGTGACCAAATACTTATTTTCCACCATAATTTGCAAATAAATTCATTAAAAATCCTACAATGTGATTTTCTGGATTTTATTTTCTTATTTTGTCTGTCATAGTTGACGTGTACCTATGATGAAAATTACAGGCCTCTCTCATCTTTTTAAGTGGGAGAACTTGCACAATTGGTGGCTGACTAAATACGTTTTTGCCCCACTGTACATGTAACACAATAAAAGCCTGACAAAGTAAAACATTTCAACTACAGTGCATTTGGAAAGTATTCAGATGCCTTGACTTTTCCGACATTTAGTTATGTTACAGCTTTATTCTAAAATGAATGAAATCGTTTTATTTTCTCATCAATCTACACACAATACCCCATAATGACAAAGCAAAAACAGGTTTTTAGGCATTTTTACAAATGTCTAAAAAATGTCAAATGTAAATATCACATTCAGACTCTTTGCTATGAGACTCGAAATTGAGCTCAGGTGCATTCTGTTTCCATTGATAACCCTTGATGTTTCTACAACTTGATTGGAGTCCACCTGTTGTAAATGAAATTGATTGGACATGATATGGAAAGGCACACACCTGTCTACATAAGGTCCCACAGTTGTCAGTGCATGTCAGAGCAAAAACCAAGCCATGAGGTCGAATTAATTGTCCGTAGAGCTCTAAGACAGGATTGTGTCGAGGCACAGATCTGGGGAAGGGTATTGAAAAATGTCTGCAGCATTGAAGGTCCCCAAGAACACAATGGCCTCCATCTTTCTTAAATGGAAGAAGTTTGGAACCACCAAGACTCTTCCTAGAGCTGGCCGCCCGGCCAAACTGAGCAATCGGGGGAGAAGGAACTTGGTCAGGGAGGTGACCAAGAACCCGATGGTCAGTCTGACATACAGTTGGAGTCGGAAGTTTACATACACCTTAGCCAAATACATTTAGACTCAGTTTTTCACAATTCCTGACATTTAATCCTAGTAAAAATTCACTGTCTTAGGTCAGTTAGGATCACAACTTTATTTCGAGAATGTGAAATGTCAGAATAATAGTAGAGTGATTTATTTCAGCTTTTATTTCTTTCATCACATTCCCAGTGGGTCAGAAGTTTACATACACACAATTAGTATTTGGTAGCATTGCCTTTAAATTGTTTAACTTTGGTAAAACCTTTCAGGTAGCTTTCCACAATAAGTTGGGTGAATCTTGGCCCATTCCTCCTGACAGAGCTCGTGTAACTGAGTCAGGTTTGTAGGCCTCTTTTCTCACAAATGCTTTTTCAGTTCTTCCCACAAATTTTCTATAGGATTGAGGTCAGGGCTTTGTGATGGCCACTCCAATACATTGACTTTGTTGTCCTTATCAGACCAGAGGACATTTCTCCAAAAAGTACAATCTTTGTCCCCATGTGCAGTTGCAAACCGTCTGGCTTTTTTTATGGCGGTTTTGGAGCAGTGGCTTATTCCTTGCTGTGTGGCCTTTCAGGTTATGTCGACATAGGACTCGTTTTACTATGGATATAGATACTTTTGTACCTGTTTCCTCCAGCATCTTCACAATGTCCTTTGCTGTTGTTCTGGGATTGATTTGCACTTTTTGCACCAAAGTACGTTCATCTCTAGGAGACAGAACGCATCTCCTTCCTGAGCGGTATGATGGCTGCGGGGTCCCATGGTGTTTATACTTGCGTACTATTGTTTGTAGAGATGAAGGTGGTACCTTCAGGTTTTTGGAAATTTCTCCCAAGGATGAACCAGAGGTCTTGGCTGATTTCTTTTGATTTTCCCATGATGTCAAAGAGGCACAGAGTTTGAAGGTAGGCCTTGAAATACAACCACAGGTACACCTCCAATTTACTCAAATTATGTCAATTAGCCTATCAGAAGCTTCTAAAGCCATGACATCATTTTCTGGAATTTTCCAAGCTGTTCAAAGTCACAGTCAACTTAGTGTATGTAAACATCTGACCCACTGGAATTGTGATACAGTGAATTATAAGTGAAATAATCTGTCTGTAAACAATTGTTGGAAGAGTTACTTGTGTCATGTACGAAGTAGGTGTCCTAATCGACTTGCCAAAACTATAGTTTGATAACAAGAAATTTGTGGAGTGGTTGAAAAACAAGTTTTAATGACTCCAACCTAATTGTATGTAAACTTCCGACTTCAACTGTAGATAATAGAACAAAAATGAAATAACATTTTAAGAGATTGACTTTTAGTTTATAAATACTTTGGTACAATGACACACTTAGCTAGCTGCCCACCTCGTTCCTTTCTGTTAGCATGTGCACGTAGTAAGTACACTTTCATACTTTCGGTATACCGGTCTTTTCAGATTCCACAATGATTCTTTAGTTGTGGACACTACATCACTTCACTCACGCTCTTGTTCTGGGTCCTCATCTTTAAGTCACCTTGATTTTTCACCTGTATGTTTTAATCAGTTTCTTTATGAAAATATTTTGCGAAATCCCTGACAGTAGCTACAGCCAGGGGCTATAGCAGCACACAAGTAGACTACAAATGCATGCTGGGCCAGGCATGCTATGAGCTCATGAAGTGAGCACTGCTTAATAAGGATTGCACGCTTTTTTCAATTTCCATCTAAAATGACCCAAATCTAACTGCCTGTAGCTCAGGACCTAAAGCAAGGATATGCATATTCTTGATACCATTTGAAAGAAAACACTTTGAAGTTTGTGGAAATATGAAATTAATTTAGGAGAATAACACATTAGATCTGATAAAAGATAATACAAACAAAAAATACTTTCCACATTTTATTTCCATCATCTATGAAATGTAAGAGAAAGGCCATACATTCAGATAGGAGTGTAGGTGTAATTTCGATTTTGGCCACCAGATGAAAATTGGAGCGGGTGCGAAGTCTGAATTTCCAGCATTTGGGAAAAATGCCCCAGTCAAATTGGGCACGCTCCACTCCTCCCTCCACTCAGCTCACATACTCTGTTCTGAACTAACCCTGTTAGCCAAGTAACAGGTAAGGTAACAGTTCAGGTTAATGTCACCATTTGTTTACCCTGCTGTCCACCATTTTGTTCTACCAATTGAGAACACCAAATATTTTTTTCTGGATTTCACAAATTAAACAAAGAATTTCCAAATCCTGGGTTTTCAATTCTGTGGCAATTGTTTGAAACAAGGGTGTGTAATGTGGGAAAGTTCTCACTACGAGGTACTTTAAAGCACAGACCTTGTGCAGTCAGAAAAATAGACTGAAGCTGAGCAAGACCTTCTTGCAGAGTTTCTCCTTGAGCGAAAGCATCCCCTCAGGCTTCAACATGAAGACAGCTATTCTTCTGCTTACTGTAGTCCTTATGGGTAAGACTATTTGATCAATCCATTGCGATATCTATCACGTTGTCATATAGATTAAATATATCAAATCAAGTAGCTGGTCAACTCACACATGCGATTTGGTTCTGGGTGCTGTTAGTGTTCAATATTATTTTGGCATTTTAAAGGTCCAATGCAGTTTTTATCTCAATATCAAATAATTTCTGGGTAATAATTAAGTACCTTACTGTGATTGTTTTCAATTAAAATTGTAAAAAAAAGCACTTCTTAGCTAAATGCAATTTCTCAGGCAAGCATTTTGCTAGGACTGTCTGGGAGTAATCTGAGAGAGGGGCTTAATTGGAGGAGCTTAATGGACGGAATGTGTAACCTGAAAACAAGCTATTAATGGCAGAGAGGGAAAACTCTTTATTATTGGTCTATTAACTTATCCAAAAATGTATTTAAAATGTACTTTATTTAGCCCTCTCTTGTCATCAGTCTTTAGGTGTTATTGGTTTTTCTCTCACGTTCAGTATGCGTCCCATGTTTGTTCTTTATTATCTGTTCAGTACTAAAACTCACCGTCTGCACCTGCTTTCTGACTCCCGGGGTATACATTAAAGGAAATATACACTACCATTTAAATACAATATACACTACCGCCTCCCACTCCTCTTTCTATTCTGGTCAGTGCTCTGCCTAGAAGGCCAGTATCCCAGAGTCGCCTCTTCACTGATGACGTTGACTGGTGTTATGCGGGTACTATTTAAGGAAGCTGCCAGTTGAGGACTTGTGAGGCGTCTGTTTCTCAAACTTTCTCCTCTTTCTGTTCTGGTTAGAGACAGTTTGCGCTGTTCTGTGACGGGAGTAGTACACAGCCTCGTACGAGATCTTCAGTTTCTTGGCAATTTCTCGCATGGAATAGCCTTCATTTCTCAGAACAGGAATAGACCAACGAGTTTCAGAAGAAAGGTCTTTGTTCTGGCCATTTTGAACCTATAATCGAACCCACAAATGCTGATGCTCCAGATACTCAACTAGTCTAAAGAAGGCCATTTTTATTGCTTCTTTAATCAGAACAACAGTTTCAGCTGTGCTAACATAATTGCAAAAGGGTTTTCTAATGATCAATTATCCTTTGAAAATTATAAACTTGGATTAGCTAACACAATATGCCATTGGAACCGTTTCCAGCTACAACATTTTTTTATTCTAAGTCACCACAAACTTTTGAATGGTAGTGTATATAAAACACAGGAAATCACCTTTTTGACAGCACTGCCCCTTTAATATAAATGCTCTTTAGTTAGTTTAGTGGAAAAGAATATCAGCATAAAAGGGTTTCCTCCTCAGTCAACATATCAGTTGTCCATTTAATCTCTAGCTGTGTTGCCAGAGTGTGAGATGGCCAAGTTCGGTCAGCTGTGTAGCGGAAATTCCAGTAACAGGAGGAGGACAGGGGACAACTGGGGACAAGGACAGTACGGAGCAAGCAGGTATGGCAAGTTAATGTATCAGTTTGGTTTCGCTTTATTTGACTGTCCACAATTTACATCATAATTTAGTTGGTAAGATGGTAACCACATAATAATTATTTCTAAGAACCCATTAGTACAATATTAATAATATCAATTTGATCTGAGACCCCTGCTCTGACTGTACACAGTACAATACTCACAAAACAACAAGTGAAAACATACCATAATGGTCTGATTGAGAGACTGTGAATGCTTTGTGAATCCTTCTGCATTAACCCCTTCCAATCTCTATGTCCAGAACAGACCATGTGCATGAGGGCATTGACATCGTGTGTAACGACGGGGCCACAGTGTACGCTCCATTTGACGTGAAACTCAACGGCAAAGTGACAGTGTACACAAACCCAAAGAAGGCAGCCATCAACGACGGGATCAAGCTCAGTGGGGAAGGTCAGTGTCTACCCTGAATCATTTCTTTTAATACCCTGGAAGGAGATCAATAGTCTATCCTGAATTATTTGTTTTAATACCTTGGAAGGAGATCAATAGCACAGTAAATGCTATGCCTATTTTAATAATGCATCCCAATGTAATGACTACTGTTTCACTGAAGTACAGTACATACCGGCAACTAATGCGTCATGGCAGAATGAAATGGAAGAATATATGGCAAATGAATTGATTGACTGGTTGAATGATTGATTGACTCACACTGTGATTGTCTGTCTTGCAGGTCTGTGCTTTAAGCTGTTCTACGTGAAGCCTGACAGTTACTCTGGGGTGGTGAAGAAGGGCCAGAGGATTGGGACCCTGCTCCCCATGCAGAGTGTCTACCCAGGGATCACTTCTCACGTCCACGTCCAGATGTGTGACAAGTCCGACCCCACCAAGTACTTCTGATTGATTGGTTAAATAAATCATCTAAATTATCACAATGATAGGCCTTACTGTGTGAAAACAATTATTTATCCTTTTTTGTTATTGTATGAAATACATAAATGTTGTAAACTTCTGAAATGAAATGTTACATTCATTCTGTATTGGAGTATAAACATAGCTTAAAGGGATAGTCCACCCGTCATGAATTGATCATATTCTGACCTCCTACCTTTGTGATACTCCCACAACAAACAATGTGTTGAAGTTTCAAAGAGCTCAACATGACATTTATCATTGATATGGGTTACTGGTTATACACTCCTTTTCACTTCCTTGTTTATCTACATGATTGATACAAGGATATCAAGCAGCAAACCTGTTATGTTGCTGTTATTTCTTTATGGGAAGCACTGGAGACACGTGAGAGATTATAAAGCTGTCTACAAGACAACGGTCTCTGGCAATAATTATGCTTACATTATATTCATAGATTAATTGTTACAAGAAGGTGCCAAGTAGTGTGTGTGTGACCTTTGGCAGTGTTTACACAGTCATCCTATGAACCCAATTCTATATTTTTTTAATATCCAATCTTTTTTTCTGACTGTCCACACTTAAGTTTATGTGACCCATATCAGATTTGCACATTTACGCTGATGTAGCCGTTGAAGTGGCATGCAGATGCAATGCTAATTTCCTGTCACTTTTTGGTGGTTGTCATGGTAATGACAGATCAACGGTCAGTTCAGTTATGATATTTTGCCCAATTATTGTCAAAAGAGCTGATCTGAAGGGTTAAAATAAATAAATACACCGCAGGCTGCGGCTAACAGATAGCAGGCCACGGCTAGCGGATGGGCATTCAGGGGACGTTGTGATGTAGCGGCCAGTTGAGTTCCCCCTCGAGCAGATTACGTCGTAGTCCAGTCGTGAAGGATCGGCGGGGTTCCATGCCCTGTACCGGCAGTAGAAGGTGTCCAGGTATTGTAGCCCAGGAGTGGCTGATGGGCCTCTTTAGCTCGCCAGGAGAAAGGGCCAAGCATGGGCTAGCTCCAGGCTAATTGGTGCTAGCTCCAGGACCGACGTTAGCAGGTAGTCACTCGGATAGCAGCTAGCTTGCTGCAAAGATCCAGGTGAAAATGTCCAGAGCTTGCGGTAGGAATTCGGGGATATGGAGAGAAAATAGGTCCGCTATGCTCTGGTTTGAGTCGCGTTGTACAAACTGGCGAGAGCTTTCTGAGCTAAAGGTTAGCTGATGACTGCTAGCAGTGGTTAGCTGACTACTAGCTAGTGAGCTGGCTAGCTTCTGTTGGGGTATTCCGGATACGAGGTGAATAATACTTTAGAAAAAAAACAGATCCGCACCACTGGATAAGAGCGTCTGCTAAATGACTTAAATGTAATATATGTACACAGGACAAGACAAGGACAAAAGACATCTGACTGCTACGCCATCTTGGATTTTTTTGTGTCCACAATGTGTCCAATCAATGGAGAAAAACTAACAGTGAAGTCAAAATGACCCCATGGAAGGTAAATAAAGGTTATACAGTTGCTAGGAAAAAAGGGAATCATGTCAGGGGGAATATCTGGGCCATTGAATTCTGCAGTGAGCATGATGCCTTACAATGCATTCGGAAAGCTATCAAACCGCTTGAGTTTTTTCACATTTTTTACACTACAGCCTCATTCTAAAATGGATTCAATAAAAATGTTCTTCATCAATCTACACACGATACCCCATAATAACAAATAGAAAACAGGTTATAAGAAATGTTTGCAACTCCCCCCCCCCCAAAAAAAACTTAAATATTTACATACAGTAACTATTCAGAGCCTTTGCTATGACACTCGAAATTGAGCTCAGGTGCATCCTGTTTCCATTGATCATTCTTGAGATGTTTCTACAACTTGATTGGAGTCCACCTGTGGTAAATTCAATTGATTGGACATGATTTGGAAGCACACACCTGTCTCTATAAGGTCCCACAGTTAACAGTGCACGTCAGAGCAAAAACCAAGCCATGAGGTCGAAGGAATTGTCAGTAGAGCGCTGAGACAGGATTGTGTCGAGGCACAGATCTGGGGAACGGTACCAAAACATTTCTGCAGCGTTGAAGGTCCCCAAGAACACAATGACCTCAATCATTCTTAAATGGAAAAAGTTTGGAACCGCCAAGACTCTTCCTAAAGCTGGCCACCCAGCCAAACTGAGCAATCGGAGGAGAAGGGCCTTGGTCAGCGAGGAGACCAAGAACCTGATGGTCATTCTGACAGAGCTCCAGAGTTCCTCTGTGGAGATGGGAGAACCTTCCAGAAGGACAACCATCTCGTCATCACTCCACCAATCAGGCCTTTATGGTAGAGTAGCCAGAAGGAAGCCACTCCTCAGTAAAATGCATATGACAGCCCACTTGGAGTTTGCCAAAAAACACCTAAAGGATTCAGTCCATGAGAAACAAGATTTTCTGGTCCGATGAAACCAAAATTGAACTCTTTGGCCTGAATGCCAATCATCACGTCTGGAGGAAACCTGGCACCATCCCTACGGGGAAGCATGGTGGTGGCAGTATCATGCTGTGGGAATGTTTTTCAGCGGCAGGGACAGGGAGACTAGTCAGGATCAAGGGAAAGATGAACGGAGCAAAGTACAGAGAGACCCTTGATGAAAACCTGCTCCAGAGCGCTCAGGACCTCAGACTTGGGTGAAGGTTCACCTTCCAACAGGACAACGACCCTAAGCACACAGCCAAGACAACGCAGGAGTGGCTTCGGGACAAATCTCTGAATGTCCTTGAGTGGCCCAGCCAGAGCCCAAAAATAGCTGTGGAGTGACATTCCCCATCCAACCTGACATAGCTTGAGAGGATCTGCAGAGAAGAATGGGAGAAACTCCCCAAGTACAGGTGTGTCAAGTTTGTAGTGTCATACCCAACAAGACTCGAGAATGTAGTCACTGCTAAAGGTGCTTCAACAAAGTACTGAGTAAAGGGTCTGAATACTTATGTAAATGTCATATTTCAGGTTTTTATTTTTTATAAATTAGAGAACATTCCTAAACACCGGTTTTTGCTTTGTCATTATGGGGTATTGTGTGTAGATTGATGTGGATCATTTTAAAAATATTCATTTAGAATAAGGTTGTAACAACAAAATGTGAAAAAAGTCAAGTGGTCTGAATACTTTCCGAATGCGCTGTATGTGCAAATCTGGGATAACATGGAGATAATGTCTTTTTTAAACATTTGCTCTTTTTTCACAATAAACATGCTATCCCCTCAGTAATACTTATCCCAAGTATCGGTCTTGGCATTTTTTTGAAACCAATTGAATACTTAAATGTTTCTCTATTGATTTGGCATATTGTGGGAAACACAGTAAACACACAAATCGAAATAGACTTCAATTTAGCAAAATAACCAAAATCCACAGCAAAAGCTATTGATTAATTCATTCATATCTTAGCCGTTTCCATAAAGCTGTAGTACAATGAGAAAATGTTGATGGTGTTCTGAATACCTTAACCATAATGTAATTCAACATTCTGTTACAGTGTCATGAGTATATACCACTTTGTGGAAATAAATTGTAAGGATTGCTCAGACTGAGCAATCAAAAACAAAATATCCCAGATTGTTCAAAGCTCAGAGTTCACTTTGTGCCTCAACACAGCCAGGACATCTATTTTGGATCAGGTACAACAATTACCTAAGAAGGTTCAAATGTAACATTCTGGTAATGATTACTATCTTTTATATCACCCTGCATGATAACTGTTATCTTTAATATAACCCTACATGTAGCATGATGACTGTTATCCTTCATTTCTTTTTTTATTTAACTAGGCAAGTCAGTTAAGATCAAATTCCTACTTTACAATGATGGTCTACCCCAGACAAACCCTCCAGTAACCCACACGATGCTGAGCCAATTGTGTGCCGCCCTATGGGACTCCCAATCACGGCTGGTTGTATACAGCTCGGGATCGAACCAGGGTCTGAGTGACACCTCTAGCACTGAGAGGCAGTGCCTTAGAATGCTGCACCACTCTACATGTTGCGTTATGACTATATTTTATATCGCCCTACATGTAGCATGATAACCTATCTTTTATATCACCCTACATGTACATGTAGCATGTTAACTTATGTTTTATATCACCCTACATGTAGCATGATAACTATATTTTACATATCTCTACATGTACATGTGCATTTTAACTTATCTTTTATATCACCCTACATGTAGCATGATAACTATCTTTTACATAACTCTACATGTACATGTAGCATGTTAACTTATCTTTTATATCACCCTACATGTAACATGATGACTATATTTTATATCACCCTAAATGTAGCGTGATAACTTATCTTTTATATCACCCTACATGTAGCATGATGACTGTCTTTTAAATCACACCAAATGTAGCATTATAACTGTTATGTTTAATATCACCCTACATTTAGCATGATAACTTATATTTTATATCACCCTACATGTAGCATGATGACTATCTTTTATATCACCCTACATGTAGAATGATAACTGTTATATCAACCTACAGGTAGCATGATGACTATATTTTATATCACCCTGAAAGTAGCATAATAACTGTTATCTTTTATATCACCCTACATGTAGCAAGATAACTGTTATATTTTATATCACCCTACACGTAGTGTGATTACTATCTTTTATATTACCCTACATGTAGCATGATAACTTATCTTTAATATAACCCTACATGTAGCAAAATGACTGTTGTCCTTAATTAGTTTTTTATTTAACCTTTATTTAGTTAGGCAAGTCAGTTAAGATCAATATCTTTGCTGGGCCAATTGTGTGCCACCCTATGGGACTCCCAACCACGGGCGGTTTTGATACAGCCTGGGATTGAACCAGGGTCTGTAGTGATGCCTCTAGCCCTGAGATGCAGTGTCTTAGACCGCTGCATCACTCTACATGTTGCATGATGATTTTCTTTTCTATCACTTTACATGTATATTTGATAACAATCTTCTATATCACCCTACCTGTAGCAGGATAACTGTTATATTTTATATCGCCCTACATGTAGCATGGTAACAATATTTTATATCACCCTACATGTAGCATGATAACTATATTTTATATCACCCTACATGTAGCATGATAACTATCTTTTATATCACCCTACATGTAGCATGTTACCTATATTTTATATCACCCTACATGTAGCATGTTACCTATATTTTATATCACCCTACATGTAGCATGATAACTATATTTTATATCACCCTACATGTAGCATGATAACTATATTTTATATCACCCTACATGTAGCATGATAACTATCTTTTATATCACCCTACATGTAGCATGTTACCTATATTTTATATCACCCTACATGTAGCATGATAACTATATTTTATATCCCCCTACATGAAGCATGATAACTATCTTTCATTTCAACCTACATGTAGCAGGATAACTGTTATCTTTTATACCACCCTATATGGAGCATGGTGAGCATCTTTTATATCACCCTACATGTAGCATGTTAAGTATATTTTATATCACCCTACATGTAACATAATAACTATATTTTATATCACCCTACATGTAGCATGATGACTATGTTCATATCACCCTACATGTAGTATGATGACCGTTATGCATAACATCACCTTACATGTAGCATGATAACTGTTATCTTTTATATCACCCTACATGTAGCATGATAACCTATATTTTATATCACCCCACATGTAGCATGATAACAATATTTTACATCACCCTACAAATAGCACGATGACTATGTTTTATATCACTTCACATTCAGCATGATGACTTGCTTTTATATCACCCTACATGTAGCAGGATAACTGTTATCTTTTGTATGACCCTACATGTAGCATGGTGACTATCTGATGACTATATTTTATATCACCCTACATGTAGCAAGATAACCATCTTTTATATCACCCTGCATGTAGCAGGATAACTGTTATCTTTTATATCACCCTACGTGCAACATGATGACTATCTTTTATATCACCCTCCATTTAGCATGATGACTGTTATGTATAATATCACCCTACATGTAGCATGATATCTATATTTTATATCACCCTACATGTAGCATGATAACTTTTATATCACCTTACATGTAGCATGATGACTATCTTTTATATCACCCTACTGTGACTGTTGTCTTCAAGAATGGACCAAGGCGCAGCGGGAATGTGGATACTCATATTTTAATTCAAAAGAGTAAGGCATCCACAGGAAAAAACAATAAACAAGACAGCAACAGTTTTGCAGGCTATCAAACGCAGTGCAAAAACAACTACCCACAACCCCAAAGAAAAACACACACTCCTATATAGGACTCCCAATCAAAGGCAACTCAACACACCTGCCTTCAATTGGGAGTCCCAATCACCAACACAACCATTCACACACACAAAACCCCTGCCACATCCTGACCAAAACTAACACCATTACGCCCTCTGCTGGTCAGGACGTGACAGTACCCCCCCTCAAGGTGCAGACCCCGGAATGCACCTAAAAGAAAAAACAAACCCCCAAACAACAAATAAATATCCCCCTAAACAATAAGGGAGGGAAGGGAGGGTGGCTGCCGTCAATGACAGCACTGTGCTACACCCTCCCTCCCCAACCCACCTATCCTGGAGGTGGCTCAGGTGCAGGACGTGGACCTCGCTCCACCTTCGGCGTCGCCCACTTCGGTGGCGTCGATAGCTGCGCCGGGCAGACGGGCCACTCGGGCTGACCCTGGCAGACGGACCACTCGGGCTGGGCCGGAGGACAGGTGGGCCACTCGGGCTGGGCCGGAGGACAGGCGGGCCACTCGGGCTGGGCCGGAGGACAGGCGGGCCACTCGGGCTGGGCCGGAGGGCAGTCGGGCCACTCGGGCCACTCTGGCAGCTCCGGGCAGTCGGGCCACTCTGGCAGCTCCGGGCAGTCGGGCCACTCTGGCAGCTCCGGGCAGACGGCGTGGCGGGCGGCTCCGGCGACTCCTGACTGGCGGGCAGCTCCGGCGACTCCTGACTGGCGGGCTGCTCTGGTGACTCTTGACTGGCGGGCTGCTCTGGTGACTCTTGACTGGCGGGCTGCTCTGGTGACTCTTGACTGGCGGGCAGCTCTGGTGACTCTTGACTGGCGAGGCTGGGCTGACGCACTAGACGCCTGATGCGTGGGGCTGGTACTGGATGTCCCAGCCTGGAGACACGCACCTCCATGCTAGTGCGTATAGCGGGAAACACCGGACCGTAGAGGCGCACTGGCGGTCTTGAGCGCAGGGTTGGCATCACCACTTCCGGCTCGATGCTCACTTCGCCCTGGCACATACGGGGCGCTGGTACAGGGCGGACTGGGCTGTGCGTACGTATAGACAAGATGGTGCGTACCTCAGCGAAACATGGCGCCCTCCACCTCATACGCTCCTCCCTGTAATCACGGGTAGCTGGCTTACGGCTCTTCCTTGGCCTGGCCAAACTACCCGTGTGTCCCCCCCAAAAAAATTCTTGGGGCTGCCTCTCAGGTTCCCTTAGCTCCCTTAGTTTGTCCTCCCAGAATCGTCGTTCGTCCTGCCAAGTCCATTCCTTTCGTTCCTCCTGGCACTGCTCCCTCCTCCTCCACTGCTTGGTCCTGGTTTGGTGGGTAGTTCTGTAACACTTGTCTTCAAGAATGGACCAAGGCGCAGCGGGAATGTGGATACTCATATTTTAATTCAAAAGAGTAAGGCATCCACAGGAAAAAACAATAAACAAGACAGCAACAGTTTTGCAGGCTATCAAACGCAGTGCAAAAACAACTACCCACAACCCCAAAGAAAAACACACACTCCTATATAGGACTCCCAATCAAAGGCAACTCAACACACCTGCCTTCAACTGGGAGTCCCAATCACCAACACAACCATTCACACACACAAAACCCCTGCCACATCCTGACCAAAACTAACACCATTGCACCCTCTGCTGGTCAGGACGTGACACCTACATGTAGCATGATATCTGTTATATTTTATGTCACCCTACATGTAGCATGATAAGTGTTATCTTTTATATCACCCAGATGTAGCATGATAACCTATATTCTATGTCACCCTACATGTAGCATAATAACAATATTTATATCACTCTACAAATAGCACGATGACTATCTTTTATATCATCTCACATTTAGCATGATGACTGTTATCTATGATATCACCCTACATGTAGCATGATAACTATCTTTTATATCACCCTACATGTAGCAGGATAACTGTTATCTTTTGTATCACCCTACATGTAGCATGGTGACTATCTGATGACTATATTTTATATCACCCTACCTGTAACATGATAACTATCTTTTATATCACCCTACATGTAGCAGGATAACTGTTATCTTTTATTTCACCCTACGTGTAGCATGATGACTATCTTTTATATCACCCTCCATTTAGCATGATGACTGTTATGTATAATATCACCCTACATTTAGCATGATAACTATCTTTTATATCACCCTACATGTAGCAGGATAACTGTTATTGTTTGTATCACCCTACATGTAGCATGATGACTATCTTTTATATCGCCCTACATCTAGCATGATAACTTAGCTTTTTGTCATCCTATATGTAGCATGATGACTATATTTTGTATCACCCTACATGTAGCATGATAACTGTTATCTTTTATATCACGCTACATGTAGCATGATAACTATAAATGGGGCAGCAGATATGGGGCGGCAGGTAGCCTAGTGGTTAGAGCGTTGGACTTGTAACCGCAAGGTTGCAAGATCGAATCCCATAGCTGACAAGGTAAAAATCTGTTGTTCTGCCTCTGAACAAGGCAGTTAACCCACTGTTCTTATTAACCCGTCTTTGAAAATAAGAATTTGTTCTTAACTGACTTGCCCAGTAAAATAAAAAAATTAAGCATATTTTATATCACCCTACATGTAGCATGATAACTGTTATCTTTTATATCATCCTACATGTAACATGATAACTGTTATATTATATATCACCCTACATGTAGCATGATAATTGTATTTTATATCACCCCAAATGTAGTATTGTAACTGTTATCTTTAATATCACCCTACATTTAGCATGGCGACTGTTATATTTATATCACCCTACATGTCACATGATGACTATCTTTTATATCACTCTAAATGTAGCATGATAACTGTTATATTTTATATCACCCTACATGTAGCATGATAACTGTTATTTTTTATATCACCCTACATGTGGCATGATAACTTATCTTTTATACCACCCTACATTTAGCATTATAAATGTTATATTTTATATCACCCTACATGTAGCATTATAACTGTTGTCTTTTATATCACCCTACATGTGGCATGATAACTGTTATATTTTATACCACCCTACATGTAGCGTGATAACTGTTATATTTTATATCTCCCAACATGTAGCATGATGACTAACTTTTAAATCACCCTACATGTAGCATGCTAACTGTTATCTTTTATATCACCCTACATGCAGCATGATAACTGTTATATTTTATATCACCCTACATGTAGCATGATAACGGTGATCTTTTATATCACCCTACATGTAGCATGATAACTGTTATATTTTATATCACCCTACATGTAGCATGATAACGGTTATCTTTTATGTCACCCTACATGTAGCATGCTAACTGTTATCTTTTATATCACCCTACATGTAGCATGATAACTGTTATATTTTATATCACCCTACATGTAGCATGATAACGGTTATCTTTTATATCACCCTACATGTAGCATGATAACTGTTATATTTTATATCACCCTACATGTAGCATGATAACGGTTATCTTTTATGTCACCCTACATGTAGCATGATGACTATCTTTTATATCTTCTACATGTGGCATGATAACTGTTATATTTTATGTTTCACCCTACATGTAGCATGATAACTGTTATCTTCTATATCACCCTATATGTAGCATGATGACTGCTTATATATGATTGGTGAAATATTAATGTTTTGCATACAAGAAAATACAAAACAATGATGAATGTTTAAAAGGTAAACAAAGAAAACACGTGCAGGACAAGTAAGAAACCCAGAGGGGCCTTTATTAATTTAACACCTTTTAAGAATCAAGGTTCCATGCTGTCAAAACAGTTCACACAACTTCAAAACAATTCTTTATGTGTGCTTATCTACCTTTTCTTATCTGTGCTCAGACAGTCATATGGGCCTCATGCAGGTGTTGACATTGTGTGTGTGATGATTGAAGTCCTTGCTCCATTCAACGTTTTTCCCCAGTGTACGCTGGAGAGGATAGCAGAAAGGAAATCGTCAATAAGGGGACCAAACTCAGTGGAGAAGGTCTGTATCTGTCCAGGGGAGTCTGTTTGAACATTAGGTGTGTGATTAAGTGGGAGGTTAATGTATGTCTATTAATAATTCACCCTGTTTTGACTGTAGTTAGACGCTACAGATGTAGGATCTTAATTTGGTCACTTTTGTTGCTGAGAATTTTCCTGCACGGCAGGAAATGCAAACTTGTAGCGTATGCGTTGTTTAAAAGGCTCCTAAAGTTTGTAATTTTCACTTTAAAAACGTCAGACTTGATTTGTCCTAACAAAAATATGTATCAACCCCTACAAAAAATATCCATTAATTATAATCTACATAATAATTCACATTTCCTGCTGCTGCATGATTATTTTCCTGCTGTAGCAAAACTGGCTCAAATGAAGATCCTACATCTGTATAATTTGTAGAGTAAAGCTATATAAAGGAACAATTAGGTCAAGGTTGATTGATTGCATGGATTGGTTGGGTAATGGTCTGGTTGTGCCCCTTTGCCAGGTCTTTAAGCTGTTCTTTGTGGACTCAGACAAAGCGTGGAGATTGGGTATGGAAGGGGGAAATAATTTCTACAATGATGCCAATGCAGTATGTCAGAGCTTACAGAGGCATTACCTCTCATGTTTATGTCAAAATGACAGACCCAAGCATTGACCCCACCCTCAAAGGTGTCTCTTTGACTGTACATTAACAGTCAAAGAGACACCTTTGATTGTTAATGTACATCTAATCCAAATGTCAACCTAATGTCACCTTTTACAGATTAATTTATATTTGTAACACATTTACTATGTATAACATTTTTTGATAGTTGAACTGTCACTGTCTTGAAGGGATAGTGTGAGATTTCGGCAATTAAGCCCTTTTTTACTTCCCCATATTCAGATGAAAATGTATGTCTCTGCATGCAGTTTGAAGGAAGTTGAAGGTAGTTTCACAAGCCATTGCTAACTAGCATTAGTGTAATGACTGTTCCCATAGACTTCCAGTTACTTAGCAATTATGTTAACGCTAATTAGAAACTTCCTTCAAACTGCATGCAGAGACTTAACAATGGTAACCATGAGTTCATCTGACTCTGGGTAAATAGAAAAGGGCTTGATTGCCAAAATCTCGCTCTATCCCTTTAAGAGTTATTGATGCTTTGCTCTACCTAAAGCAGTAGATGGCAGCAATGTCTTATTATATTTCAAGGATGAAATGGCCAAATTAGAATTGATAGAGTGCATCTACAGTTGAAGTGGGAGGTTTAAATACACTTAGGTTGGAGTCATTAAAACTCATTTTTCAACCAATCCACACATTTCTTGTTAACAAACTATAGTTTTGGCATGTCAGTTAGGACATCTACTTTGTGCATGACACAAGTCCTTTTTCCAACAATTGGTTACAGACAGATTACTTCACTTATAATTCACTGTATCACAATTCCAGTGGGTCAGAAGTTTACATACACAAGTTGACTGTTCATCCTTGGGAGAAATTTCCAAACGCCTGAAGGTACCACGTTCATCTGTACAAACAATAGTACGCAAGTATAAACACCATGGGACCACGCAGCCATCATACCGCTCAGGAAGGAGACGCGTTCTGTCTCCTATAGATGAACGTACTTTGGTGTGAAAAGTGCAAATCAATCCCAGAAAAACAGCAAAGGACCTTGTGAAGATGCTGGGGGAAACAGGTACAAAATTATCTATATCCACAGTAAAACGAGTCCTATATTGACATAACCTGAAAGGCCGCTCCGCAAGGAAGAAGCCACTGCTCCAAAACTGCCATTAAAAAGCCAGACTACGGTTTGCAACTGCACATAGGGACAAAGATCGTACTTTTTGGAGAAATGTCCTTTGTTCTCATGAAACAAAATTGACCTGTTTGGTCATAATGACCATCGTTATGTTTGGAGGAAAAAGGAGGAAGCTTGCAAGTGAAGCAACCGTGAAGCACGGGGGTGGCAACATCATGTCCCAACCGTGAAGCACGGGGGTGGCAGCATCATGTTGTGGGGGTGCTTTGCTGCAGGAGGAACTGGTGCACTTCACAAAATAGAATATTGAAGCAACATCTCAAGACATCAGTCAGGAAGTTGAAGCTTGGTCGCAAATGGGTCTTCCAAATGAACAATGATCCCAAGCATACTTCCAAAGTTGTGGCAAAATGGCTTAAGTGCAACAAAGTCAAGGTATTGGAGTGGTCATCACAAAGCCAATCCTATAGAACATTTGTGGGCAGAACTGAAAAAGCGTGTGTGAGCAAGGAGGCCTACAAACCTGATTCAGTTACAGCAGCTCTGTCAAGAGGAATGGGACAAAATTCACCCAACTTATTGTGGGAAGCTTGTGGAAGGCTCACAAAATGTTTGACCGAAGTTAAACATTTTAAAGGCAATGCTAACAAATACTGATTGAGTGTATGTAAACTTCTGACCCACTGGGAATGTGATGAAAGCTGAAATAAATCCTTTTCTCTACTATTATTCTGACATTTCACATTCATAAAATGAAGTGGTGATCCTAACTGACCTAAGACAGGGAATTTTTACTATGATTAAATGTCAGGAACTTCCCACTTCAACTGTAAATATTGTTCATGTTGCGAGGCCGCAAGCTGTCCATTTTAGTTCCTAAGCATGGTAATAACTTATCCTCCATCCCTCATGCTGCAGATAACAGTCTTAGATTGCATGGTGGGAGGATTGCAGGCTAGAACAGTGATGAGAAGCAATAATGAGATGTAATGGAACATTATACTCATACTGTACACATAAATCCACCATGGGCATTGTTCATTGTGAGGTAATAAGGAAGTAACTGTTGCAGTAGGACTAATACTACTGTATGCACAGACCAGTTAACCAGAGCTTCTTCCCTAGAGACAACACTCCTGTCTGTATCACTGTACAAATTATAATAACTGCCTTCTGGTATAAATACAGACATGGTTATAGCTTTTTAACTACCCATGCACTTCTTCTGGATATTTCTGTCTGTATAGTGTTTATAGAAGTGTGTGTGTTTATGTGTGTGTGAACATGCATGCATGTGTGTTTGATGACGATGTGGAATGTTTTGGGAGTTGTTAATTTGCATGGACAGTATTGCCAGAATATCTAGAGAAAACAAAAGTCCATTCCTCAGAAAGTCAAACTAGTCACTTACGATTATGGTGATCACACTCCCCATATGGGAGGGGGCGAGAATGAGGGAGAAGAAAGAGAGTGTTTGGTGGAGTGTGTTGTAAAAATGTACTGCTAAATTGGTATTTCTCTCAACAATAAGGCATATTTCAAACAGTTAGGAACCCTTCAGAGATAAGACAGATTTTTTTTACGAACTCTTCCAAAAGCATATAAACCACCGAATAGCAATAGCCACCTGCTTCTTCTGTGAATGGACTAAAGCATTCCGGGGGTATAGATTAAGTGTTTACTAACTGATCTAACTAGAACGATTTAAGAGAAGTCTGGACTGTATCTAAGAGGCACAGGGCAGCCTAAGGACTTGTTTTTGCAAAAACATGGCATGAGAATTTTTTTGCATGTATTCTTCTTTAGGTTATGGAGAGGTTTTCGGTGGGGCCTCAGGCCAATTACCATATATCATAATTCAATTTTTTTTTTTAACAATTGCTTCTGGAGAGAATCTTTGTGACAGCTGTCCCCAACGCTGTTGTCAATACGCAGACAAAGATGCTCATCTGGAAGAAAGAAGAGATCAAAAAAACATGTGGGGGCGAGGAGACCAGAGAGACCAGAATATCCATAGAGATCAGAACCTCTTTTCATCATATTAATCTTTAACCAAGCAAAGCCATCACATATTACAGCTTAATTTCTGAACCAAAAAAACAAGTTTCACATCTAAATTGCCCTCCCAGTTTTCTCTTTCCCTCTTTCAGACAGAGATATAAAACAGCCATTTGCAAAGTAAAAAGCCATGCTAGTCTGGTGTGACAGCGTCTCTCTGTGTTCCTCCGTTGCCCTATTCTGATGGCCGACTTTATCTGAGGGTCCATGCTGAGACGTGAAAGCTACAGCTTAATTCTTATAAGAGACTTCATTATACAGTATATCATATCACCATGACTTGCCCACATTAAGAGCCGCTTTTGGGTGATTTAACACTCCCAGAATGGAGACATTCATTCTCATCTCATGCTATAATGCTTATCTCTCTGAGGAAGAAAGAACCTTTCGGTGTTCATAGTTGATATCACCAGTGATAGGCTTAGCGGCAACATGGTGCTGGCTATTAACAGTACATCAGGCATTCAGTCAGTGCAGGTGGTCCGGAAAGTTCACTTTGATAAAAAATAAATATCCCTAAAACTTCAATTGTCCTGTGTAGGGGATTCACTGTAAATTGAACGTGTATCATTGCGGGTTAATATCTGCATATAGTATGTGTTTAGTACCATGCTACTTTTACTACCATGTCCTTGCCTTCAGAGTAGTTAATGGTGTTGTTTACTTTACATTATGTAAGAGCTTAATGAGGAACATGCATGTTTTAGGCACATAATACCTTTTCACAAATTCACAATTGAATTCAGAACCCTAATTAGTCCTGATATAGATAAATGAGTGAACCTGTCGTTTAATACGTCATTACATCTCCGTAATTAATATCCCCCATGTGATCAACTCGGGGCTATTGTAGCATTAGAACAGGATTCTTATAATAAGATGATCAAACATGTTGTGGACAGTGTACTGTGTACATGTTAAACAAATTGATTGAATCAGACCTGTATTGTGGTAAATCCACATCATTATGACCTTGTATCTTCCCTGCCAACATGTTGTTGTATGTAACTTGTACGACAGTGTCTGAGACCAAGGATGTCCTAATATGGACACCATACAGTTATCTCAGAATCTTAACAGACAAAGTCAGGTAAAAAAAAACTGAATCTGTGCTTAGCTCACTTGACACAAGGAAATAAAACTTTTGCGACCTGCTAAAATATTCAAGCTTAAAGCATTGACCTTGTTAGGAAGATTGTTGCATGTCGTTTTTCCCATGGGAAAATTTTGTTACAGTGTCATGTACACGTTTAAAGTGGTGTTTAAATACAAAACAATTTGACAATACAACTTTCATAACAGTTACATACCAATAAAAAGAGACTAGCCTGCTGGCCTTACTGGGTCGATAGGAACATTAGCCCGAGCTATTTAGGAGAGATATCACACCTGGCACAAATTATTGTCTAGTTCTGTTTTTATTGCCGAGGGGTGCCCTATACCTGTGCCCAGAGTGGAGTAGTTCAAAGTCCGGGTACAGGGGGTGGCTGGGTCTAAAATTATTTTGTGAGCCTTGCGGAGGGCCATGACCTTAAAGATTTCATCCAGGCCTGTCTGTCTGACTCCAAGTACCTTGCTTGCTGAGGTGATAATCCTTCTCAGCATATTTCTCTGGCTGACAGTGGCATTGCCAAACCAACAAACAATACAAAAAGTTAAAATACTCTCAAACTAATGGTTGTCTTTTGTATTGCTTCCACTTCTCAGTGGCTGCTTTGTGTTGTACCACTTCTCAGTTCCCTGCTAGGCAGGGGGTGGCTGCTTTGTGTTGTACCACTTCTCAGTTCCCTGCTGGGCAGGGGATGGCTGATTTGTGTTGTACCACTTCTCAGTTCCCTGCTGGGCAGGGGATGGCTGCTTTGTGTTGTACCACTTCTCAGTTCCCTGCTGGGCAGGGGATGGCTGCTTTGTGGCAGGTTACATATTTCCCTTGCCTTGCTTACCAACTCTTATTCAAAGGGATGTTCATTTCATTTTAGAAAAAAAAGTGCATCTAGGAGTTAACAAAAATACAACATGTATCACATGCAATGCACAACATTGTACAGGTGTATCACTTAACTTTTATACAATATGCTCAAGTAATTGAGTTTACTATAGCAATACACATGGAAACATACTCAAATAAAGGGCAGGCCAGCAAAACATTTATCCAGTCCAGCTAATTAGATAGACAGACTGTCTTGTTGTATGAGATTTGAAGTGGTTTATGGTTCATGAAGGCACCACCTGCTATGACCCCATGATTAAGGGTCTTCCCCCAAATTGCATCAGTTAGCCAGCGTTATCTGGTATTTGTCTTTACAAGATGGTATCGACTTTTGTGACATCATGCAGAAAATGAACTGTCATGTGTGCAAGTGCTGCACTGAATGAACGCTGATAATACCTTCTGAGCCAATGGTAATAAATACTACAGGCCGACGAAGAACAGGCTAGGCAGGCAAAGCACAATCACAATGTCTGGCCTCCTTTGAAATGAGAATGTTAATCTTGTGTGTGGCTTTAAAGGGACATTTAAAAAAGCACCACTCCAACATCAACATATGTGAAAATGGTGCGTTTCTATGTTTTGTAGTAAAAAAGATAGAGGAAGATAAGTGTTTCCAATGACATCATCGGTGTGCATTGTGTGATTTTAACCAATTATGAGCAGGCATTGCCTACTAATTGGTTGATGATGACATTGGAAACACTTAACTTCCTCTATCTTCTTTTCAACAAAACATAGAAACGGGCAATTTTCACATATGTTGGGGTGGTGCTGGAGATGAAGTTGTAAATCGGTGAAATTTCCCTTTAATATGAGTAGCTCACTCCTCATTTGGAAATATATTTTGAACAGAGGTCTCAGTGAAGAAATAAAACATATCAAGCTATTCCAATGCTTGCACGGCCTAGATAATGGGGTCATCATTTTTTCTTTCCACGCGTTGTAGAAATGTGATAGAAAAAACAAAGTGATAGCCAGCTCTGCTTTTGTTGTGCGTAAATGGATATTTAAAGTCAGATTAACATCCAAGAAGTAACATCTAACATGATGGATTTCAAGGAATGTTTTTGGCACGTTCTGGAGGCCATTATATTTCTCCAAGGACATCAGAACAGCAATACAACTAGCTATTAGAACATTGTCTATTTACATGCTGATCTGTTTGGTGGGTTTGATACGGATTCTCACTCAGAATATCGTGGCTCTTTAATTCTTTAATTATAAATGTTACTTTTAATATTCTGTGGCTTTTCAACTTGTATCTGCATAGTACAACAGAAAAACAACTTCCAAAATGCCAAACAAATTATATTTAAAACCACAAAGCATCACGACTCAATCCGATTCCAAGTTAAGGTCATTCATGTTGTTCTTTTGTTTGTGCTGTTTCTGTTTTTTTATGTGTGCTGTTGCAATAGGGACAATTATGCAATAGGGAAGTTTACTTTTCACTAGGGAAGTTTACTTTGCATGACTCATTCTGCAGGGGGACTATTATGGGAAAATAACACAATCAAATCCTAATCAAATAAATGTGTCAGTGTCAGATGTACAATTGTAAATTAAGTCAAAGCTTATCGGTTCAACAACTTTAGAATCTCCAAGGTTGTATTTTACATGGGACAAGAATTACGGCAGATTAAGTGGAGCCATATTTTTCAGATGAAGAGTTTTTAATTTATACTTGAGCTATCAGTTTTTATAGTGATCAATAAGTAACTCCATGCACGTAATCACAACAAATAAGTATTTTATTGATAGTCACATGATGTCTCTGGAAAAATATAAATTCTCAAGTTCACAGGTAGAAGCCAGCACATACTTCCTGTGAATGGTGTGTAGGCTGTTTTAATCTAAATGATGGGGCTCTTAGTGATGACATCAGAGGCTCTGCTGCTGCTCCTGTTTATACAGGCCAGCACTGGTGATAGGTCAGGTACAGTTGTCACCAGCTGTGAGACATGTGACGACCAAGCCACCTGTCTGGTCTCATCTGTAGAACTTGAGAGGGTAGATGCCTTTCCAACACGGTCTTTCACCTGCACCTGTCAAGACGGCTTTGTCGGCAACGGCATCACCTGCTATGACCCCAAGATCTGCGAAAGCGGCTCCTGCTGTCATCAAGGTTACCGCTGGTCCTCTATACTGGGTTGTGTAGACGTTGACGAGTGTTCCCTTCCTGACCAGCCCTGCGCCCCTCAGGTCTGTGAGAACACCCCTGGGTCCTTCAACTGCCTGGTGCCTTCTGACGATAACCTCCGCTCAGTCCAGCACACCAGCCCAAACGTGGACCTCCACTCTGTCCAGTTTATGTGTGGGGACACAGAGTGTCCAGTGGGACAGGACTGTATCAGTATTGGTGGAACATCTCGTTGTGCAGACCCCTGCCAGCACTACTCTGTACTGAATGACACCTGGCGTGCCACCAACTACAGGGGTATAGGGAACTGCGACAAGGATATCAACTTTCGGGGCTGGTATCGCATGTTCCTGGGGGACACCAGTGTTCAGATGCCAGAGAGGTGTGTGCAAAAGCACACATGTGGTACCAATAGCCCGATGTGGCTCACAGATCCCCACCCCCAGCTGTCGGACGGAGTGGTTCAGCGGGGTATCTGTGGGAGCTATGATAGCTGCTGCCAATATAAACAAACCCCAATCCATGTCAAAGCCTGCTATAGAAACTACTATGTCTACAAGTTTGTCAGTCCAACATATTGCACCTTTGCCTACTGTGCAGACGTCAACACTATGGTATGTGCTACCTGTAGAAATGATCAGACTTGTGTGAGTGAGGATAAGATCAACTGGAGATGTGAGAGGAAAGCTCCAGAGCTGGTATGTGGGCGGAGCGTCCTACAGGTGGGTCTCAGCAGAGCTCATCTGGAGGGTGCTGGTTTAAACGCTACCACTGCTCACCTGGCTGACCGGCGCTGCTCCGCCCACGAGGATCGTAATGGCATGGTGTGGTACCAGGTGGAGCGCAGGGAGGGACACTGTGGAAACACAGTGAAGACAAATGGTACTCATGCTGTCTACTCCAACAGCATATTAGTTTATCCAGTAGATGCACGAAATGATTCTCCCCTTAGCTTTCCTTTCTCCTGTATCTATCCTCTGGAGATAGAGAGCAGCCTGGATGTGCCCATCAGACCCCATCTACCAACTGACAATGCAGTTGTCGCAGTCGGTGCCAAGGCCAGAGCCTCCATGTTTCTGTATCGTAACTCCAACTACACAGAGCCTTACCCAGCTGGTCAGGCAGTCACTCTGCTTGTGGGTTCCTCCCTGCATGTGGGCGTGTCCGTAGACGAGTCAGACCCGGAGCTTTTCGTGGTCGTTCTAGACGACTGCTTCACCACGGAATCCCCCAGCCCTGACAACCTCCTTCGATACTACATAATTCAGGACAGCTGTCCAAGCAATCGTACCCACGTGACAGTCGAGGAAAGCGCATCATCCCTCCAGGCTCGCTTCTCTGCTGTGCTGTACGGGGGCTACCGTTACGTCTTCCTGCACTGCCGCCTCAGCCTGTGTAACCACAGAAGCTCACCCTGCTCTCCAGTGTGTTCCAGGAGGAGGTCCCGCTCTGTGGCCAAGTCTGTCTCCCTCAACCCCCTCACCATCGGGCCAATCACCTGGGCCCAGAGTCTGGAATGACCTCCAGCACCTCCACCACCCCTCAACCCCACTGTCAACCCACTGGGCCCTCTCCCTCCCCAGATCTCCATTCCAACCAGCACAACCAATGGTCATGCAAGGGCACCAAATTACTTTCTGCTATTATTGATAATGAATTTATGCAATACAGTGTGTGATTTCATTGTACTGTAAATGTTTTATACACATAGACTTGCATTGCTTTTGAGGACCGATCATTTACTCAGAGTTGTGTTCGTGCCAACCAAACCTGAGTTGCTCAGTGTGTATGCTGCCATTTGACAATGACAATAAATAACTATATGATAAAGAACACATCATTATGTATTTTATCTCTATCTCTCCTCCCCCACTTGCACATAGATACACCCCCCTCTATTTCCCCAGCCTGCAGCCATTTTTCAAAGCCATTTGACATAGACACAACTGTTGCCTGAGGTTTTTTCTTTCACCTTCTTGTAATTCCCAGTTGTATCTGGAAATCTAGAGTAATCTAGAGTCAGTGCGAGGTCTCTGAAGTCATACCTGCAGCCATTTTGGGGCAATCTTGAAGAAAGAGATTGCATCAACCAGCCAGATAATGCAAGTAATGCTACAGTAGGGATGATTTCCGACATAGCTGGGCTACCAGGGTCACCAGGGAGCCCAATCTAAAGGGGGGAGAGAGGAGCCTCTTACATCCGCCAGTAGAGGGAGGAATGATTGCCAGGGGAAGATAATTGTGAGGAGAGTAGCACGAAGCAAAAGCAGTGCCAGGAATTGTATCAGTCGGTGGCCCCTTTACAGACTCTGCCCGTCTCGGATAAGGGGGATATGAAAACTGGCAAGGTGCAGCTGGGAGGGAGAGAATGTCATTATCGTGGGACCCCCACACAACCCCATAACCCTTTCCTCTGCTTTATTTTACTTTCCACTTCATTTTGTGTATGCTCTTTGCTCTGCCCGCTCGCTTGACGAGGTAAACGTGTAAGTCCCCCTGGCTTTTGAAATCAATTTGGGTCCTCGCCGTGTCTCGTACAACACCTGACTTGTCCCTGTGGTGCCCCTCCTTGATGAGGCCTGACTGGCCCCGTGGCGCAGCTCCTTGATGAGACCTGGCTGGCCCTATGGCGTAGCTCCATGAGGAAGCCTGGCAGGGGGCTTTTGGCTGCCCTCCCTATTTTGAAAGGTGGAGGAAGTGATTAACAGTGACGGCACACACACACATGCACGTGTGAACACACAGATCTCTGGTTCACTCATACAGAGGTACCCAGGTTTGAGCTCCATTCCTGTGAGAGATTGTAAAGTAGGTTGTTGATTGAAAAATTGGCCCTTCCTTAAGTAATGATACCTCGCTGGAAATAATTGATTGTTCAGACCCACTTGTGTACTTTGACCTCATACACAACCTGGGTTAACAAGAACTACTGTTACCACAGCAATATTGATTGTCAAAATAATCAAAGTAGGTGCATCCCACTCCGATAAACATGGAGCTATAGTTATTAAAGGATGCTTTACTGTAACAAGTGGGTCAAGGAATGAATTTCAGTGTACTGGAGAAAAGAGGAGACTGGTTAACCAGGAGAAACAGAGCAGAGTGGTTAACCAGGAGAAACAGAGCAGACTGGTTAACCAGGAGAAACAGAGGAGACTGGTTAACCAGGAGAAACAGAGCAGAGTGGTTAACCAGGAGAAACAGAGCAGACTGGTTAACCAGGAGAAACAGAGAAGACTGGTTAACCAGGAGAAACAGAGGAGACTGGTTAACCAGGAGAAACAGAGCAGAGTGGTTAACCAGGAGAAACAGAGCAGACTGGTTAACCAGGAGAAACAGAGCAGACTGGTTAACCAGGAGAAACAGAGCAGAGTGGTTAACCAGGAGAAACAGAGCAGACTGGTTAACCAGGAGAAACAGAGCAGACGTATTGTGTACTGATATATACATAACAGTACAAAGTACACACTGTGGATTGTTTATATTCAGTAAAAAACATTTGTTTTCTTGCCACAGACATTCACCTGTAATTAACAAAAAGTGGAGCTCCTCGTTCCGGTTCCACTCCTTGTTCTAGAATCTCTTAATCCCTTCTCTTAACATGTATGGACCCAGAACTTAAATCTAGAGGCTGACCAATTAGTTAACAGAGATTATTCTTGGATGTGTCACTTTTAACCCTTCACCCTTCACCTCATCTCTTAGTGCACATACTGACATATGGTAAGCTTGTGTGCTCAGAAAGATGACAATCAAATTAAATGTGAAATGATCAATATTGTTGAGGCATTTCACTGAAAAGCACTCATAGCCAACTAAGTTACGGATAGAAGAAAATGGAATGTAGGCTACCATAGTGCTGCACACTAAAAATATGACCTTGTTTACCATGGATTCGTACATTTCTATTACCCTCAGTTTCTGAGTGCTGCAGAATGTACAAAGTGCCAGGATTAGTGTGAGGCCTGATGATCGGTCCTCAAAAGACTGGCAAAAGCCTTACTTTGAGTTGACGTGGGAGATGTCCTCACTGGGTCCAGAACTACTCAATGTGACATCAAGAAGCAGAAAGTAAAGAAAATCTGTCCTTAAAACCTGTTTGGGCTAGGGGGCAGTATTGAGAATTTTGGAAAAAATATGTGCCCATTTTTAACTGCCTCCTACACCAACTCAGAAGCTAGAATATGCATATTATTGTTCAGGTTTGGATAGAAAACACTCTGAATTTTCTAAAACTGTTTGAATGGTGTCTGTGAGTATAACAGAACTCCTATGGCAGGCAAAAACCTGACAAGGTTTCATGCAGGAAGTACCCTGTCTGACAAGGAGTCGTGCGTCTTGCATCAGTTTATTGAAAAGTAAGGATCTTAGCTGTAACGTGACAATTCCCAGGGCTACGATAGGCTCTCAGAACCCGGGAAATACCTGAAGGTTGACGAGGCAGCCTCAGGCTGAAACACATTATCGCCTTTGGTAAGTGGCGGATCAGAGGACCTTTGAATGAGGCGCGTGCACGATTCGCTCCTGAGGAGAAATTTAATTCGGCTGTTTAGGCTCAATGCATATTCCCGGTCGGAATATTATCGCTTTTCTACGAGATAAATGGCATAAAAATTGGTTTTAAACAGCAGTTGACATGCTTCGAAGTAGGGTAATGGAATATTTAGATTTTTTTTGTCACGCCAATGCGCCATGCACGAGACCGTGATGTAGCATTCTGATAGTGTCTAGAACTCACGAACAAAACGTCGCTGTTTGGATATAACGATGGATTATTTGGGACCAAACCAACATTTGTTATTGAAGTAGAAGTCCTGGCAGTGTATTCTGACGAAGAACAAGCAAGGTAAGAACATTTTTCTTATAGGAAATGTGATTTTGGTGGAGGCTGACCTGGGTGGGTGTCTAAATAGCTAGCCCTGTGATGCCGGGCTATGTACTTAGATTACTGCAAAATGTGCTTCATCCGAAAAGCTATTTTAAAATCGGACATATCGAGTGCATAGAGGAGTAATGTATCTATAATTCTTAAAATAATTGTTATGCTTTTTGTGAACGTTTATCGTGAGTAATTTAGCAAACTGTCAGTAAATTCCCCGGAGGTTTGCGGGGGTTATGCTTTTTCTGAACGTCACATGCTAATGTAAAAAGCTGTTTTTTGATATAAATATGAACTTGATTGAACAGACATGCATGTATTGTATAACACAATGTCCTAGGTGTGTCATCTGATGAAGATCATAAAAGGTTAGTGCTGCATTTAGCTGTGGTTTGGGTTTATGTGACATGATATGCTAGCTTGAAAATGGGTGTCTGATTATTTCTGGCTGGGCACTCTGCTGACATAATCTAATGTTTTGCTTTCGTTGTAAAGCCTTTTTGAAATCGGACAGTGGGGTTAGATTAACGAGATTCTTGTCTTTAAATAGCTGTAAAATAGTCATATGTTTGAGAAATTGAAGTAATAGTATTTCTAACGATTCAAAAATCGCGCCACTGGATTTCAGTGGCTGTTACGTAGGTGGGACGAGTTCGTCCCACATGCGCCAGAGAGGTTTAACAACCTGTTGAGGCCACGGGTTAGCAATGAACCCTGAGACGGGATAGCTAGCAAGGCTGGAAATTCAAAACATCAAAAATCTAATAATTTCAATTTCTCAAACAATCAACTATTTTACACCATTTAAAAGATAAACATCTCCTTAATCTAACCACATTGTTCGATTTTCAAAGAGGCTTTACGGCAAAAGCATAAAGTTAGATTATGTTAGGACAGTACATAGCCACAAAAGTACAAACATCCATTTTCAATTCAAGGTCAGGCGTCACCAAAAGCAGAAACCAGCTAAAATTATGCACCAACCTTTGACAATCTCCATCAGATGACACTCCTAGGACATTATGTTATACAATACATGCATTTTTTGTTCCATCAAGTTCATATTTATATCCAAAAACTGCATTTTACAGTAGCGGTGAAATTCTGATTTTTTTCTTCTCTGAAATGCTTCCGGTGAACAACGTTACAATTTTCAAAATTACTATTCGAAAACATTGGTAAATTATAATATTGTCATTCAAATAATTATAGTTTAACATTTCGTAAATGATACTGTCTTGCCAGATTTCAAAATAACTTTACTGGGAAATCACAAGTTGCAATAAACCGGGTGCTGTGCTAAGAACAATAAGCTAGCCTAATTAGCTTAGCATCATCTTGTAACCATGTAATATCAATAATACTATTGTCAATAATCCATTACCTTTGATTATCTTCATCCATTGGCAGTTCCAGGAATTCCAGGTCCACAACAAATGTGGTTTCTTTTGACAAAGTTCATAATTGATGTCCAAATAACTCCAAGTTGTTCCATGTTGTTAGCGCTTCGGTGGCTACTAAAAAGTAGCGCGGGGGGGTGTGTGAAGTCACGGCAAAAAGTTAAAAAAGTTACAAAAATAATCTATTTACGTTTGTTCAAACATGTCAAACGTTGTTTAGCATCAATCTTTAGAGCCATTTTTAACGTGAAACATCAGTAATGTTTCAACCCGACTTCACCTGTGTCTAGAAAAAGTTTTTTTTAAATGTCTCGTGTCTCATGATTGCGCAGGTGCAGGCCATAATGGAAGTGACGACATCCCACGGACGTCAACTTCAATGCATTCTAATTTGCTCCCTGTTAATCATAGAAGCTTCAAACAACTTTATAAAGATCGCTGACATCTAGTGGAAGCCGTAGGAGTTGCGAACTGAATCCTTTCTCACTATGGTATCTAATAAACAATGACACTAAATAGTACAGCCACAAAATTCTCATTTTTTAAAAATCTATTTTTCTCAGGTTTTTGCCTGCAATATGAGTTTTGTTATACTTACAGACACCATTCAAACTGTTTTCGAAAATTCAGAGTGTTTTCTATCCGAATGTGTTAATAATATGCATATCCTAGCTTCTGAGTTGGTGTAGGAGGCAGTTAAAAATGGGCACATATTTTTTTCAAAATTCTCAATACTGCCACCGTGGCCCGTAGAGGTTTTAACGGTCTTTATTTACTGCTATAGTTGTGACAGAATGCAGCCAGCGTGATTCCATTCATTTGTAATTAGAAGAAACTAAACACAAATATTTAATGACATGTGCCCCTGCCAGTTAAATCAGTTTCATGAGGGGAATTTTAATTCAGACTTTTCGGGATACGATTGCGCCCCTCAGCGCTTTTGTTAAAGATTGATTCATGGTATATTTGGTGCAAGAGGGTAGGGACAACATACTAATCTTTTGCATCAAGAATGTGTACATTACTTTACAAATTACAGACACTGTCAGTAGGACTGTTCAAAAAAAAGTATTATCCAACTTTAACTTGTTCAAGTCTGGCCAATTAAAATGTGAAACCTTTCATGTTGTCATGGTTCTCTGGAGGTGCTACTATGTTGGCTGCCTTGTGCTTTGCAATAGGAGAGTATATACTTGCAATGGTTAATTCATGGGTAAGCCCACTGCGCATTGGCTTTTTTGGATTATGTTTGCTTTCACCTGGCAGACTCCTCTTAAGACTCACCCCTCTGAACCCGGCTGTCTTGAGTGGCAGCTGAGCACGTCCTGCAAGCCCCCATAATCCTTCACTCTGCTTCCGTCTGATGTCATCTTTTTCGTAGGATAAACACTGGTGCCCCCAGGGCTTCCCGATAAGAAACTCTTCTGAGAATGAAGACTAGGATTAGATTCTTTCACTTCCCCACCCTGGAACTAAAAAGCTAAATATCAGCATTTATTTATAGCCGCAAAACCCCTTGGCAATTAGTTACCCTCTGAAGCAAAACACACTGCCACATCTTCAAGTAGAAGAGAAGATACATATATATATTTCAGCCGGCATCTCACATTAAATAAATTGGGTGTGCTTAAAAAGATTTGCTTACAGTAGTTAAAGTTGCCATACTTGAATTGTGCAACAGATGGTGCCTGGTACTTTGTGTTGTTGATCCATGTCTATGCCACTTAAGTCGCTTTAGAGAAAAGAAAAAAAAAACAACAATGAAATGCATTTGTCGAGCAGCACATTTTGTTGTGTCTCAAAGCACTTCATGTCTTAAGTAGATTACTCACTTCATCCACCACCAACGTGTAGCTGTCCCAATATGGACACTGTGCGCATGCTAACCACTGCCACCAACCTCCAGTGACTATACATGTACTGTTTAGCCAATATGCTAGCACGTGCATGTAAGAAAACCTCCAGTGGCTATACATGTACTGTTTAGCCAATATGCTAGCACGTGCAAGTAAGAAAACCTCCAGTGGCTATACATGTACTGTTTAGCCAATATGCTAGCACGTGCATGTAAGAAAACCTCCAGTGACTATACATGTACTGTTTAGCCAATATGCTAGCACGTGCATGTAAGAAAACCTCCAGTGGCTATACATGTACTGTTTAGCCAATATGCTAGCACGTGCATGTAAGAAAACCTCCAGTGACTATACATGTACTGTTTAGCCAATATGCTAGCACGTGCATGTAAGAAAACCTCCAGTGGCTATACATGTACTGTTTAGCCAATATGCTAGCACGTGGATGTAAGAAAACCTCCAGTGGCTATACATGTACTGTTTAGCCAATATGCTAGCACGTGCATGTAAGAAAACCTCCAGTGACTATACATGTACTGTTTAGCCAATATGCTAGCACGTGGATGTAAGAAAACCTCCAGTGGCTATACATTATCCTATCCCTAAACGTAACCTTTACCCTAGCCTTAACCCTTACCCTAACCCTTATTTTAAACCCAACCCTAACTGTAACCGTAACCTTAGCAAGCAGTTGCTTATCAACAGATAGTGAGTTGACAGTATGACCTTCTACATCGGACTATCCAAATAAAGTGTGACCTTCTTCCAGGCCATAATCTAACATGAAACGCCGACCTCATTTCAAAAACTTTAGCTCGACTTAATTCAGCTTATCTGCTGCAATAGAATAGTCACAAAACTGTAAAACCCGCTTATTTGGCACTCCAGGCAGGTTAAAGCAAACGCTAGATCTATTTGAACGATTTCAAATAGTACTTGAACCCAGGTCTGGTGAAACGCCACAATGTTTTTTTTCTTCATTCTTCCTCTTTCATCACTGTAAAATAGAATGATTTGCATATCTCGGGAGGTGTCCCCGCTGAGATTTTCTGTGTGTTATCTGTACAAAATTTCCCTCAGTGCACTTTTAATCAGTCAACAGATAAGGGCGGGATTCTTGTGAAAAAATTAACGGAATACAAAAAAAGTTAATGAGGTTTTTCCTGCACTACACCTCTAGAGGAATGGGTCCACTTAACTGCAATGTCATTACCCAGGAATTAAATGGGGACGGTTGTTTTGCAATGCAATCTATTTAGACTTTAATTGCATGTGAACGGTTCTCCCTACAACAAGGGAGCGAAGGCTCTGCGTGTGACCAGATATTCCAACCCGTCCAGGAGTTTGAGCTGTTCTCTATTTTTGTAACGAGGAAGGATTTTTTTTGTTACATTGTGGGGGGCTAAAGCGCTTGCGTGTCATCAACCTCAGGCAAACAGATATTGGATGTAACCTAACAACGTTCCTTTTTAGTGTCAGTATAACTTTTTTTAATGTTGATTTCATTTTTTACTTTTATCTTTGACCGTCATTCTATCCCCCGCCCAGCAACTTCACTCCCACTTGTCTCCAGTTCCACATCCCAACCCTCAGCTTCCCTCAGCTTCCCTCAGCTTCTCAGCTTCTCAGCTTCCCTCAGCCCATGCAGAATAGGTGGTTGGAGTTTGTTGGTCCCCAGTGCAGTGGTAGCTAGACCATAGACTTCTGGTTATGTATCTGGTTGTACTGAGTTACAGTTCATATAAGGAAATCTATCAATTGAAATGAACTCTTGAGGCCCTAATCTATGGATTTCACATGACTGTGAATACAGAAATGCCTCTGTTGGTCACAGATACCCCCCCCCCCCAAAAAAAAAGTAGGGGCGTTGATCAGAAAACCAGTCAGTATCTGGTATGACCACCATTTGCCTCATGCAGCGCGATACATCACCTTCTCATAGAGTGGATCAGGCTGTTGATTGTGTCCTGTGAAAAGTTGTCCCACTCCTCTTCGGTGATTAAGCGAACTTGCTGGGTATTGATGGGAACTGAAACATGCTGTCGTACACGTCGATGCAGAGTATCCCAAACATTCTCAATGGGTGACATGTCTGGTGAGTAGGCAGGCCATGGAAGAACTGGGACATTTTTAGCTTCCAGGAATTTATACAGATCCTTGCGACATGGGGCCGTGCATTATCATGCTGAAACATGAGGTGATGGCGGTGGATGAATGGCACGCAATGGCCTCAGGATCTCGTCACGGTATGTCTGTACAATCCAATTGACATCGATAAAATGCAATTGTGTTCATTGTCTGTAGTGCCTGCCCATACCATAACCCCACTGCCACCATGGGGCACTATGTTCACAACGTTGACATCAACAAACCGCTTGCCCACAGTACAGTTGAAACCGGGATTCATCTGTGAAGAGCACATTTCTCCAGCGTGCCAGTGTCCATTGAAGGTGAGCATTTGCCCACTGAAGATGGTTATGGCGCTGAACTGCAGTCAGGTCAAGACCCTGGTGAGGACGACAAGCACACAGACGAGCTTCCCTGATAATGCTTCTGACAGTTTGTGCAGAACACCTTCGGTTGTGCAAACCCACAGTTTCATCAGCTGTCCACGTGCCTGGTCTCAGACCATCCCCCAGGTGAAGAAGCTGGATGTGGAGGTCCTGGTCTGATGTGGTTACACATGGTCTGCGGTTGTGAGACTGGTTGGACGTACTGCCAAATTCTCTAAAACAACATTAAAGGCGGATTATGGTAGAGAAATTACCATTAAATTATCTGGCAACAGCTCTGGTGAACATTCCTGCTGTCAGCATGCCAATTGCATGCTCCCTCAGAACTTGAGACATCTGTGGCATTTTGCTGTGTAACAAAACTACACATTTTAGGGTGGCCTTTTATTGTCCCCAGCTTCTTGATAGGCCACACCTGTCAGGTGGATGGATTATCTTGTCAATGGAGAAATGCTCATTAACAGTGACGTAAACAAACGTGTGCACAGCATCTTAGAGAAAAAGCTTTTTGTGCGTATGGAACATTTATGGGATCTTTTATTTCAGCTCATGAAACATGGGACCAACACTTTACATGTTGCATTTATATTTTTGTTCAGTATATATTTGAGCATTTGTTTTCAAAAATACACAGCTTGATAGACTTGTAGACTATTTCCACAGCCAAGTAGATACAACTATTCACAAAGGAAGGGAGAGAGAGAGACACAGCTGCAAGTGAGCTCTCACATTTTTCAACATGTTGGAGTTAGATAAACTTGGATTTTTCGGCAGGGACATATACAGGATGCTACCCTCCACAGCATAACCTTCACTCCAGATCAAAACTCCAGACCTACAACCTAATTTTGGACAAAATTACCTGGAAAGATTACTACTACCAAGGATTCCTTTTTCCATGATATACAGAGGGTGCTCTAGCAAACAAAGAGCAGAGACCTGAGGACACCATCCAACCTGGAACTGAGACAGACCAGATACAACTTCAATTTGCACTGAGGAGTGAAGTGAGCGGTGTCGAAGCCTTTGAGGCCAACAAATGGCAGGAGTCTCACAAGCTACCCCACCCAAATCCAGAGGTCTTTGAAGTCCTCTCCCGCTGTTCAGAGACCATCCACTGGCATTTTCTACAATAAATCTGCCTATAGAAATAAAAGCTTCTCCCAAGTGGCTGTGACACCTACTCCCGTTGCCTGCTGCACTGCTGCACTGCTGCTTGGATTCCACCTGGCGATCTGACCACCGTCTGCCCTAGCTTGTCTCGCCCTGTCTGGTACTGGTACCCCCACCACATTCCCCCTCTCCCGAGCTTTTGCTTGCCTCCAGCAAACAGGCACTGCTGGGGTGAGTAACTCTGAATGTACAATGGCTAGCCCCAAGTCGTTATATTTGTTTTCTTGTGCATTTTGCTATTTTACTATTTGCCTCATGACTCCTGCATGCTTTGTTGACTATGAACTTTCTTGTTTACCCAACCGTGGGACAGACTATGTTGGTTCCCACACTCGGGACTCTGACTCTTGTATTCATGTTACCTGATGAAATTGCTGTACAATATGATCTAACGCACATTCAAATGTCATAAATTAACACTGCAGAGCTCTGCCTGTCTTGCGCCGTGCCTTTATTGTATTACTGTTGATGATATCTGGAAATGTGCATGTACACCCTGGCCCATCTACTGTTGCTAGCTCTGATATCTGCTTCACTGATTTCTGCTCTCGTGAAAGCCTGGGTTTTCTGTACGTTAACACTAGAAGTGTAGGTTCACAGCTCCAATCCAGATGTGTTTGTCATTACTGAGACGTGGTTAAGGAAGAGTGTTTTGAATACTGATGTTAACCTTTCTGGTTATAACCTTTTTCGGCAAGAGAGATCTTCCAAAGGTGGGGGAGTGGCAATCTTTACCAAGGATCACCTTCAGTGCTTGGTTGTCTCCACCAAGTTTGTCCCCAAACAATTTGATTTGCTGGTTTTAAGCATTAAACTTTCAAATAGCTCTTCGTTGACTGTTGCTGGGTGTTATCGTCCTCCATCAGCACTGGCCTGTACCCTACCTGCCCTATGCGCTCTCCTGGCCCCTTACACTAAGTCTGAATTTGTCCTGCTATGTGACCTAAACTGGGACATGCTTAAACAACCTGACCAAGTCCTAAAGCAGTGGGACTCCCTAAATCTTTATCAGATTATTACCAATCCCACAAGGTATGACTCCAAACACCCAGAAAAGGCTACTCTCCTCGATGTTATCCTCACAAATAACCCTGGTAGATATCAGTCTGGTGTTTACTTAAAGGTTAAATTAAAATAAAAAAATAAAAAAAACTGTAATACTGTAATGAGTGATCATTGTTTTACAGCCTGTGTTCATAATGGCTGCTCAGTAAAACGACCTGCCTTGATTTGTCGTAGACGCTTGGTAAAAAACTTTAATGAGCAAGTCTTCCTTCATGACCTGGCCTCTGTAAATTGGTATAGGATCAGCTTGGTCCCCTCTGTCAAAGACACTTGGACCTTCTTTTTTGATATTTTCAGTGGTATTGTTAACCAACACCCCCATGAAGAAAATGACAATTAAAAACAGGTTCAGCTCCTGGTTCGACCATGATTTTGCAGAGATACTCCACCTCAAGAATTGCATTTGGTGAAGGCTCGGCACACACATACTAAGGCTGACTGGCTCTCATTCAGGCAAATGAGAAATAAGTGCACTCCGGCTATCCGGAAGGCCTAAGTTAGTTACTTTAAGGAGCAGTTCTCTCTCTGTGGGTCTAACCCCAAGAAGTTCTGGAAAATGGTTTAAAGACCTGGAGAATAAACCCTCCTCCTCACAGCTGCCCATGTCCCTTAAAGTTGATGATGTGGTTGTTACTGACAAGAAGCACATGGCTGAGCTCTTTAATCACCACTTCATTAAGCCAGGATTTCTATTTGACTCAGCCATGCCTCCTTGCCCGTCCAACATTTCCTCATCTCCCACCCCTTCTAATGCGACTAGCCCTGATTTTCCTGCCTCTTTTTCCCCTGCCCCCGCTACAAAGTTTCTCCCTGCAGGCGGTCACTGAGTCCGAGGTGCTAAAAGAGCTCCTTAAACTTGACCCCAAAGTCAGATAGTTTAGACCCTTTCTTCTTTAAGGTTGCCGCCAAGCCTATCTCTAACCCTTTTAACCTGTCTCTCCTCTCTGGGGAGGTTCCCATTGCTTGGAAGGCAGCCATGGTTCGTCCTTTGTTTAAAGGGGGAGATCAAGCTGATCCTAACTGTTATAGGTCTATTTCTATTTTGCCCTGTTTATCAAAAGTGTTGGAAAATCTTGTCAATAATCAACTGACTGGCTTTCTTGATGTCTATAGTATTCTCTCTGGTATGCAATCTCATTTCCGCTCAGGTTATGGATGTGTCATTACAACCTTAAAAGGTCCTCAATGATGTCACCATTGCCCTTGATTCTAAGCAATGTTGTGCTGCTATTTTTATTGACTTGGCCATAGCTTTTGATACGGTAGACCATTCCATTCTTGTCGGCCGGCTAAGGAGTATTGGTGTCTTTGAGGGGACTTTGGCCTGGTTTGCTAACTACCTCTCTCAAAGAGGGCAGTGTATAAAGTCAGAACATCTGCGGTCTCAGCCACTGCCTGTCACTAAGCGTGTACCCCAAGGCTCGATCCTAGGCCCCAAGCACCTCTCAATTTACATCAACAACATAGCTCAGGCAGTAGGAAGCTCTCTCTTCCATTTATATGCAGATGATACAGTCTTATACTCAGCTGGCCCCTCCCTGGATTTTGTGTTAAGCACTCTACAACAAAGCTTTCTTAGTGTGCAACAAGATTTCTCTGCCCTTAACCTTGTTCTGAACACCTCCAAAACAAAGGTCATGTGGTTTGGTAAGAAGAATGCCCCTCTCCCCACAGGTGTGATAACTACCTCTGAGGGTTTAGAGCTTGAGGTAGTCACCTCATACAAGTACTTGGGAGTACGGCTAAACGGAATACTGTCCTTCTCTCAGCACATATCAAAGCTACAGGCTAAAGTTAAATCTAGACTTGGTTTCCTCTTCGTAATTGCTTCTCTTTCACCCCAGCTGCCAAACTAACCCTGATTCAGATGACCATCCTACCCATGCTAGATCCCTGAGACGTAATACATAATTTATAGATTGGCAGGTAAGGGTCCTCTCGAGCAGCTAGATGTTCTTTAACAATCGGCCATCAGATTTCCCACCAATGCTCCTCATAGGACACATCACTGCACTCTATACTCCTCTGTAAACTGGTCATCTCTGTATACCTGTCGCAAGACCCACTGGTTGATACTTATTTATAAAACACTCTTAGGCCTCACTCCCCCCTATCTGAGATATTTACTGCAGCTCTCATCCTCCACATACAACATCCGTTCTGCCAGTCACATTCTGTTAAAGGTCCCCAAAGCACACACTTCACTGGGTCGCTCGTCTTTTCAGTTCGCTGCAGCTAGCAACTGGAACGAGCTTCAACAAACACTCAAACGGGACAGTTTTATCTCAATCTCTTCATTCAAAGACTTAATCATGGACACTTTTACTGACCTTTGTGGCTGCTTTGCGTGATGTATTGTTGTCTTTACCTTCTTGCCCTTTGTGCTGTTGTCTGTGCCCAATAATGTTTGTACATTGTTTTATGCTGCTACCATGTTGTTGTCATGTTGTGTTGCTACCATGCTGTGTTGTCATGTGTTATTGCCATGCTATGTTGTTGTCTTAGGTCTCTCTTTGTGTAGTGTTGTCTCTCTTGTCGTGATGTGTGTTTTGTCCTATATTTTTAGGACAAAACACTGTCCCCGCAGGAGGCCTTTTGCCTTTTGGTAGGCCGTCATTGTAAATAAGAATTTGTTCTTAACTGACTTGCCTAGTTAACTAAAGGTTAAATTAAAAAAAAAACTAGTTGTGAAGTGCATTAGCAAAAAGCTTTGTCCTTTTTTTAGAACAAAATGCAATTTACCACTTGGCTGTTTACTAAATCACCCTGGCCCTCCCAGTCAACACTACCAGTTGATTGAGAGATGTCCAGTTTGCAGCCGAACATGCACCTTAGAGAAGACCAGCAAGGGGGCCCTCTTCAGCGTGTGTGACCAACCTTTTTGATGAGAGTCCAGGAACTGATCTACACTGCTATGCCCATCAATTTGGCTCTGGCAAAGACCTCACCTCCAGCCACACCTCTTGCCTGCTCACCAATTGTTGTTTATGGGGAGAAGATAATTAGGTAGGTTTAGTCTGACCTCTTCAAACTTCACCATAGTATATGTTTGCGTATAAGATATCCCCTATCTCTAACTTCCATTGGTAAGAGTACAGTGACTGTGTGTGTGTTCGTGGATGCATGAGATGCAGAGATACCTAGCTCTCAACACATCCACAATACGGTGATTACTAATAACACAGTATAGCAGAAATGTCCAGTAATAGCAACACCCTTTTCATTCCATGTGTCACTGATGAACTGTGCCTCAACTCTGCCTATTTCTACAGATGGACTGGAGATGCTTTTGCCAGACGCCAGCCTCAGTCATTTGATGTGGAGACCATAATTGGCTAGGCTTTATCTAAAGTGTTCAAACTTCAACATAGTACCTGTTTCTGTATCAGATATTACCTATCTTAACTGCCATTGGTAATCGAACTGTGATTGTGTATGTGTTCACAGAAACATGTAAGGAGCAAGCCAAAAAGCTAGGCCAAATCAGCGGGTGCAATTTCTCACCACAACACCTTCTCCACCCATGCTCTACCAATGTTTTCTAGCACACAGCTTTGACCTACTACAGTAGCTATGTTGGTATTGTACTTCGAACCATGTCTCGGCAGGTTGCATAGGATTCAAACATTCTCAAACAGCCTAATTCCTACTCTTGAGAGGGATAATGGACTTTACAGTGCCCTGCTATTAAAATTATGTATACCGAGATTGTGTGTATATATATATATATATATATATATATATATATATATATATATATATATATATATATATATATAGGTGTATAGGTGTTTTATATATAGGTGTTTTGCTTTTCGAGCATTAAAAGCTATAACCCTTCTCGCTGCTTCCTGCGTCTGTTTCCTCCTCCACTATGCCCAAGCCTTACAGTTTATAAACGCTTCTACATTAATGATGATTACGGATAGTCCTGGATGAATCGTGAATAAAGATGAGTGAGAAAGTTAGATGCACAAATATCATACCCCCAAGACATGCTAACCTCTAACCATTACAACAACAGGGGAGGTTAGCATTTTGGGGGGGGATATGTTATTTGTGAATCTGTAACTTTCTCGACATATCACAAAGTGCTGGAGTATAGAGCCAAAACAACAAAAACTGTCATTGTCCCAATAATTTTGGAGCTCACTGTAGCTACTGTAGTAGGTCAAAGCTGTGTGCGGGAAAACCTTGGTAGAGCATGGGTGGAAAGGCATTGCGGTGCTCATGTGATATTTTTTCCTTTTTCAGCTTCAGACCAATGCCTACTTCAGTTAGCAGTTTTACATTTTTAGTATACAGCATGGGGTTATTGATATTGAGCTACACCTGGACATATGTGTTTTAATCATATTGATATTTTTTCACTCTTAGGAGCATTCTTCACAGCCGGTCTTGCCATGCTCAGATACTGCTGGCTAACCAACTAGTTTAATACACATTATCCAGAGTAAAAGTCTTATTTAGGGATGTCAGAATACTGAAACCCTCTAATTTCCTACCAAACAGGGTCAGTCAGTAAATAGATCATCACCATACACAGTCATTGATACCTTTCCTTCAATGGGAATGAGATGATACATTAATATCACAGTCTCTGTGCAGTACTTGAGGCACTTGATGTAGTTAACAAAATTAGGTACCTAATTGATGCAAATGTCAATACAGCATGCCTGGAAGCGGGGAGTCATTGGTGCACACAGGCATGCGTGCACACTCACACACACACACACAGGTTCAAAAAAATATCAGTCAAACTAGCTGCCTGTATTAATGCCATACAATAAGGTAAGATAGCTTTAAACGTATTTGGCAGCAAAATGTTTCTGAGCCAAAGTGGATGTATTGTTACTCAGTGTAACACTACCAAATTCTCATCTATTTATTTTATTTGATTGAAAGGAACCCATTCAACCCTGTACTAAAGCCATAGACTGCATTTACACAGGCATCCCAATTATGATACACTATATATACAAAAGTATGTGGACACCCCTTCAAATTAGTGGATTTGGCTATTTCAGCCACACCTGTTGATGACGGGTTAATAAAAATTGAGCACACAGTCATGCAATCTCCATAGGCCAACATTGGCAGTAGAATAGCCTTCCTGAAGAGCTGTGACTTTCAATGCGGCATCATCATAGGATGCACCGTATTCCAATTGACTCTAGGATATCAAGATGGGGGGTCCTGGTGCCAGGTACATACTAAAAATAGAGTCCTCTCATTGGACTCTTTCACAAGGATACAATTTTGTCAATGCATTATGCATACGGTGCATTCAGAAAGTATTTATACCCCTTTACTTATTCCACATTTTGTTGTGTTACAGCCTGAATTCAAAACTGATTACATTTAATTGCTTTCACACCCATCTACACACAATACCCAATAATGACGAACTGAAAACATGTTTTTTAGACATTTTTGCAATTGTATAGAAAATGAAATACAGAAATATACTCCTGAGTCAATACTTGTTAGAATCACCTTTGGCAGCGATTACAGCTGTGAATCTTTCTGGGTAAGTCTCTAAAAGCTTCCCACACCTGTATTTTGCAACAATTACCCATTATTAATTTCAAAATTCTTCAAGCTCTGTGAAATTGGTTGTTGATCATTGCTAGACAACCATTTTCAGGTCATACCACAGATTGTCAAGCAGTCAAAACGGAAACTCTTCTTGCTAAGCAACTCCAGTGTAGATTTGGCCTTGTGTTTTAGGTTATTGTCCTGCTAAAAGGTGGAAAGCAGACTGAAAACGGTTTTCCTGTGGGATTTTGCCTGTGCTTAGCTCCATTCCATTTATTTTTTAAACCTGAAAAACTCCCCAGTCCTTTACAATTACAAGCATACCCATAACATGATGCAACCACCACTATGCTTGAAAAGTGTGGTGCTGAGTAATGTGTTGTATTGGATTTTCCCCAAATATAAGTTATTTACTTTGGCACATTTTTAGCAGTACTACTTTAGTGGCTTGTTGCAAACAGAATGCATGCTTTGGAATATTTAAAAAATATATTTTATTCTGTACAGGCTTCCTTCTTTTCACTCCGTCAATTAGGTTAGTATTGTGGAGAACAATGTTGTTGATCCATCCTCAGTTTTCTCCTATCACAGCCATTAAACTCTATAACTGAAATCCCTGAGCGGTTTCCTTCCTCTCCGGCAACTGAGTTAGGAAGGACGCCTGTCATGCCCTGATCTGTTTTACCTGTCTTTGTGTGCTTGTCTCCACAGCCCTCCAGGTGTCACCCATCTTCCCCATTATCCCCTGTGTACTTATACCTGTTTTCTGTTTGTCTACTGCCAGTTCTCTTGTTTGTCAAGCTTACCAGCATTTGTCCTGTCAGCTCCTGTCTTTTCCCCAGCCTCTCTTTTTCTCGTCCTCCTGGTTTTTGACCCCTGCCTGTCCTGACCCTGTACCCGCCCGCCTGACCACTCTGCCTGCCCCTGACCCTGAGCCTGCCTACCATCCTGTACCTTTGCCCCTATCTGGATTTCCGACCTCTGCCTGACCTGACCCTGACTGTCATCTTGTACCTTTGCATCTGTTGCTGTAAAAAACATTGTTACTTCGACACGGTCTGCATTTGGGTCTTACCGTATCCTGAGAGACGCCTGTATCTTTGTAGTGACTGGGTGTATTGAGGTCTTTTTGGTTGAATCTGTGTTTGAAATTCACCGCCCGACTGAAGGATCTTACATATAATTGTGTGGTTTACAGAGATGAGGTGGTCGTCATTCAAAGATCATGTTAAATACTAATATAGTTGCATACTATCCATGCAACTTATGTGACTTGTTAAGCAATTTAGAACCTATTTAGGCTTGCCATAACAAATGGGTTGAATACTGAATGACTCCCCACATTTCAGCTTTTGATTTTGAATGAATTTGATTTTGATTTTATTTTCACATTATGGGGTATTGTGTGTACATTTTAAATTCAGGCTGTAGCACAAAATGTGAAAGAAGTCAAGGGGTGTGACATGAATTATGTGTATGTGCTAACATGTGACTTGGATTAGCTGGAAGGCCACCTGTGGTTTGTCTCTCAAATAAATATACTACAGGAGGACACAGCAATAATTGAGGAAACGTATCGGTGGATAGGTCTTTTTAGAACGCATGCAAATTCAGTTATACATTTTAGGGGGATGTGATGACTGTTTAACGTAGAGAACGTCATTGATTGATTGCTTTTATATGGATTTATTGTGACATATATTTTCTCAACTTGCATTTCAGTTAAAGCTAAGGGCTGGTGGAAGACAGGTCCTTACTATCAGAAAGGGTACATACTTATCTGTTAATAAAAAGTACTTAGCAATGCTATCATGGCTCCTTTCAACCATATTACATTAAAGTTAACTGGGTGTAAAGTAAGGCTTTGTAATGACAGCCACTTCCAAAGTGTTACCATCATACCCTAACAGTTCTTAAAATACTTTAACAGACTTCCTGTTTCCTGTTTTATCAATCGCTAATATCACATGAACAAACTTTCATTACTTTGCATGTCTCTGCACAGCTTAGCATTTTACTGCCTACTCTAATCTTTCTGCTACTATAGAGTTTTGAATTGAAGTCTGTCACATAACCAAATCACAATGCCCTACACCCCACTGCTCCCTCTATCGCATGGTGGATAACGTGCATCTCAATCCAGGGGCTTTCAGCGACGGGGCCAGGTTCAATTGGAAGCCGTTTGTTATCTTAGCTTGGGGGTGACCATAAAAGCAAGATAGCAACCTGCAACTCAATAACCATAGAGTGGAGTTAGTTGACGGTGCCTGAGGGAGACGTATGAACTAGACCCTCTGCTTTGGAGGAGTAATCCCTCTAATACCAGACTGGATTTCCCTCTACACAAAGCTGTTCAGAAACACAGGATATTTCTGTGTGGGCATCTTGACTCCCACACAGCACAATAACAGATTGTGTGTGCATCCCAATTGGCACCCCATTCCCTATATATTGCACTACCTTTGACCAGAGCACAAACGGTATCATGTTCCCTATATAATGCACTACTTTTGACCAGAGCTCAAATGGCATCCAATTCTCTCTATAGTATCATGAGAGGAAAAAATTGTGCTGTTTCGGAGTGGTTGCTAAGGTGACATCCGCCAATCATCGTACAGAGGCTGTTGGAAATTGTGGTTTCAATCTTTTCCTTGAACCAGACACGAGGGGGCAGGGGGTATAGGGTTTAGGAAGGTTGACTGACAGCTATATGAACGAACGACACTAACAGGGGTACAGGCAGGAGGAAATACCTCTTATGAAGATGTTGGTCTGTCTCTTTCTGACTAACCCTGGGAATTGATTCAGTTAATACAGTCTATTGTTTGGTAACTGTTATGATCTGTATATGGGGCAAATGATGGAATTCTGCTGGTGTCCTTTTTGTCCTATTTACCATTTGACGCCTGGCAACAAGGGCGCATCCAATTTGTTGCTATTGTTTTCCTCCTTCCGGGCCATTCACAAACAAGCAAAACTTAGTTAAATATTAATTAAATTGATCAAAACGATTAAATAACGGGCACATAATTAGAAAATAAACAATTTATTTTCAAGCAGAATAAGCACTCGGAAGCCAACTTTCGTTTAGCATTTGTGAACGGGCCGGAAGGAGGAAAACAATCACATTTGAGTTGGCGGGGCATCATATGGTGACTAGTCGTAGCAGGATGCCAGTTAATTGATTATTTTCTAGAGCATTTGTACGTGTGTGTGCGTCTGTCCGGGTGGCTCAGTGGCAATTTTTGCATGTAAATCTTGGAAGGGCAAAAATAATTAATAATTGCAGAATGCATGCCAGCAAAGCCACTACACAACACTACACAACACTAATACATTAATTTCACTATAACGGTGACAAACGGTGGGCAAATCTAATGTAACTCTATGGCAGCACCCGAAGGGCTAGAATTTTCAATGTCTCCTCTTACACTTGGCAGTAACGTAAAGTCCCCATGAGTGACAGAACACTGAGCCAATCACGGCGCAACACCCCATATTTTCTGCTGGCTTGTCCCTCCACCACAAAAATCACTGAGCTAGGCTGAAACACCTGCATTTTGGAGCTGCCTCATTGAAGAAAACAAAAACGAGACCATGTTTGTATGCAGCTTTATTAACTCAATATATATTCATACATTGTTTGCAAACTGATATGTGACACGTATTAATGCCAAAATAACATGCAAAACCTGCCCTGAATGACGGGTCACCACTGGTGTGGCTATTCTTTTCAATGTTCTATAAGCACGCACACACGTTGATGTATGTATGTGTGAGAGAGTGTACTGTGCAGTGGAGGCTCCTCAGAGGAGAAAGGGGAAATTTCATAAAAATAAAAATGTAATGAAGGTCTACAGTAACTTCAACAGCAGCCTGGGAACAGATAGCTTCCGTCCTACATTGTATCAGGAATCAAGGTAAGACCCAAGTGCAGACTGTGTGAAGTAACAATGTTTATTGTAACCACAGGGGCAGGCAAACGACAGATCAAGGCAGGCAGGGGTCGATAATCCAGAGCAGATGCCAAGGTACAGGACGGCAGGCAGGCTCAGGGTCAGAGACAGGTGTAACAGTATAGCTTCCGTCCCTCTCCTCGCCCCAACCTGGGCTTGAACCAGGGACCCTCTGCACACATCAACAACTGACACCCACAAAGCACCGTTACCCATCGCACCACAAAAGCCGCAGCCCTTGCAGAGCAAGGGGAACAACTACTTCAGGTCTCAAAGCGAGTGACGTCACCCGATTGAAACGCTATTAGCACGCACCACCGCTAACTAACTAGCCATTTCAGTTAATCAGTTACACAGGCAGTGGTCAGGCGGGCAGGTGCAGGACAGGCAAAGGTAAAAAACTAGGAGGATGAGAAAAAGTGAGACTAGGGGAAAAACAGGAGCTGAGACAAAACGCTGGTAGGCTTGAACAAGCAAGACGAACTGGCCCCAGACAGACAGAAATCACAGGTATAAATACACAGGGAATAATGGGGAAGATGGGCGACACCTGGAGGGGGGTGGAGACAAGCACATGATCAGAGCATGTCACATTGACTTCAATACAAAACCTCGGAGTCTCGTAGGCCTCACCCCCTTCCATAGACATACATAGTAATTATAACCAATTCTGGAGGACGTCCTCCAACCAATCAAAGCTTTTACACTATTAACTGACATGTTGTCCATCCAATCATAGAATTAGGATCAGAGAACGAACCTAGTGAGTTGTATTGGGATTGTGCCACAGAGCATTATGGGGGTTCTATTTGTTGAGAAGCTTGGTGACCTTGCTGGATAGAGATTATTAAGAGTGAAAAGTGATAGTTTAGCAATTTTGTTTTATATTATTCAATTCAAATACATTTTTTCAATTTACAGGAGACGTAGGAAGTATATTATAAATAGTTTTCTTGGTTTTAGAACTTTATTGTTGTGTCCAGTTAGTGCAATTTATTTACATTTGCCTTGCTTGCTACCAGCACGAGTGTGCAGTTTTCTACACCAGAATGGCCAATGTTGCAAAAATGTTGTAGACTTTTTGTTGAAGAACCCCTTTCATTCTCTGGGGTACACTGTGAAAATTAAAAGTGAGGGTCGACCTCTGCCAGAGATCAGTTTCATGAAGAAGGATGAAAAGGTGAGGGCGATCAATACCAACTGGTATCAAAAGTATAGCTGGTTAACAAGTCTTTCATCCTGCCGCCTGTATTGCTGGCTTTGCCTCCATTTTTGGAAAGTCTGAGCCTTGGCTTGGGCGAAAGAGGACCTGAAGAACATCGATCCTTCAGTAGGCAGCATATAAATGCCCACATCAGATTCAAGCTTCTGGGAAAAAGCTCCATCGATCATGACGAATGTCTGTGTATTCAAATTGCGCGACACAATGAGAAAGTTAGAAGAAACGGGGATGTTCTCAAGCTGATTATCAACACCACTGCGTTTTTGGACTTGCAAGATGGACTTTTAGATGACACTACAAGAGGGGCTATTTCCGCCGACAAGGGAAACTACAATGAGCTTGCAGATGTAATTGCACGTAACAATGCTTTACTTGCTGAACATATCAAACTTTCGACTGTCTTTTCTGGGATGTCGAAATCAATTCCAAATGATTTGATAGCTTCCATTGTATCATCCATTTAAAATTAGATTAAAGAGATGCGATGCGTCAGCCTATTTTCAAGTGCGCTCAAGTAAGTTCCACTTACCTCCGGAATTTATTTAACAAAGATGAAAACACATAATCACTTCGGACATACAAAGTAAAAACTCATGATATAACTGTTGCAGCAGCCTAGGCTACACATAAACATTATAGATCTGACATGTTGTATGGGAAAACTAGACAATTTTTCAGTCTGATCAACTGTAGGCTACCAATAAGAGCAGACGCATACAGCCCATGTGCGCTGGCCATTTGGTCAGGGTAAACTAATTGGTAACGTTATGTATTTATAGTCCATTTGTGTGTCAGGAGAAAATGTGAATGTGATCAAATTTGGTTTAAAGTCAAAATTGGGCTGGCTAGACTGCCTATACGTTTTCAATCCAAAGTATTAACTGTAATTAATCAATCAACATCATAGTGATGACAGATGTGTGGACATTTTTTATAAAGCCTACATTTGCATAGAACTGAATGATGCAAACATGCATAAAGCAAGGTCAGCCCTGTGAGTTCTATTGTCTATCAGTTGTTGTCTATTTGTCTGGGTAGAGGAAATCCCCTTCCTAATCTAGTCTAAATATAATGAATATGAACAAATATAAGGTAGCTGCAGTTTGACAGGGTTTTCATCCCCCAAGGGCCAGGACTATTTTTCAGTTTTTTAAAACCATGTGACATAATTAGCAAACACTGGTCCCATCACATAACCCTTATAAAACCTTTTTACAACTGATTAATCACTGTCATACCTTACACGGTCCATAAATGTCCTGGTTAGGTTAACAGATAAGGAAAAACTCTGGGCCCCAGGGGGTAAAAATTCCCCTCCCCACTCTGGGACCTATGGTGCCACCAGTCTGCTTGCAGTTGTCAGATATCGACAGGTATGTGTATGATCAGGGCGTTATTCAGGAATGTTACTTGGGCTACTTTGATGTGTCAAGTGGGTGAGTTGCCAACTCTGTGTTTAACTTCATGGAGAAACTTGTCCAAACCTACGATGGCGCAGCTGTAATGGTATTATCTGCTATTTGTATTTCCAGCTAAGTCCCATCCTGTTCCCTGATTAAGAGGTGATGACCACTCCACTCCACTACCATTGTCAACTCTGTCCTGACATGAACTGAAGCTATGTCTCATGTGCCTGTTCATCCACTGCCACATTGAATGTTTCCTCTCCAAGCACTGTGAGTACCCCTATCAATTTTCTCATCACATACACACATACAATTACATTATTACACATCAATGATTTTACTCCTTGCTTGGACTAACTCATTCTTAGCTCTTTGGTCTAACTGTGTAGTGTGTTATCGTTTTTTGTCTTCCCCGACAAATCCTGTTCTGCACTGAAGTCAAGCCTCTGAACACCTCAACTCATGCTTCATACCCTCATTCAATCACTGCTGTGATCCCTTCCCAACACTGTAAGTAGCCCTCTCATTCCCATTCCCAATGATATTGAACTATAAATGTCTTTATTAAACGCTTTAGGTAATAATTACTCCTTGACGATTTTTGAAACACACTTTGGCATCTGTGCATTCAGCGCCTATGCCCTGGGTCTCCCATCCTCCTCAATTTTTCAAGTCACCAGCCTCCACTGGTACTGTGCATACATTTTAGAGTGTGTGTGTATGACAGCCAAGTCATCCAGACCCCCAGCCAGCTGCTGCTATTTATTTATTTTTAAATTGGAGGGGTGGGCAGGTCAAGAGCTTTGATACAATCTATGGGATGCTGTCCCCATTGTAAACAGTGGCCAGTGGCTCAGACATTAGGGTAATTATGCCGTTTCTACAGTAAGATTGGCCTTGGGAATCATAGAAATATACTGAGCTAAAATATAAATGCAACATGCAACATTTTTAAGATTTTACTAAGTTGCAGTTCATATAAGGAAATCAGTCAATTTAAATCATTAAATTAGGCCCTAATCTATGTATTTCACATGACTGGGAATACAGATATGCATATGTTGGGAGCGTGATACAGATACACTGATACAATAAAAAGGTAGGAGCGTGGATCAGAAAACCAGTCAGTATCTGGTGTGACCACCATTTGCCTCATGCAGCGAGACACATCGCCTTTGTTGATCAGGCTGTTGATTGTGGCCTATGTGAATGTTGTGCCACTCCTCTTCAATCGCTGTGTGAAGTTGCTAGATATTGGCGGGAACTGGAACACTCTGTCGTACATGTACAGTTGAAGTCAGAAGTTTACATACACCTTAGCCAAATACATTTAAACTCAGTTTTTCACAAATCCTAACATTTAATCCTAGTAAAAATTCCCTGTCTTAGGTCAGTTAGAATCACCAATTTATTTTAAGAATGTGAAATGTCAGAATAATAGTTTAATTTCTTTAACTTGGGTCAAACAATTTCGTGTAGCCTTCCACAAGCTTCTTACAATCAGTTGGGTGACTTTTGGCCGATTCCTCCTGACAGAGCTGGTGTAACCGAGTCAGGTTTGTAGGCCTCCTTGCTCGCACATGCTTTATCAGTTCTGCCCATACATTTTCTATAGGATTGAGGTCAGGTCTTTGATGGCCACTCCAATACCTTGACTTTGTTGTCCTTAAGCCATTTTGCCACAACTTTGGAAGTATGCTTGGGGTCGTTGTCCATTTGGAAGACCCATTTGCAACCAAGCTTTAAGTTCCTGACTGATGTCTTGATGTTGCTTCAATATATCCACATACTTTTCCTTCCTCATTCCTTCATCATGATGCCATCTATTTTGTGAAGTGCACCAGTCCCTCTGGCAGCAAAGCACCCCCACAACATGATGCTGCCACCCCCGTGCTTCATGGTTGGGATGGTGTTCTTCGGCTTGCAAGCCTCCCCCTTTTTCCTCCAAACACAACGATGGTCATTATGGCCAAAAAGTTCTATTTTGTTTCATCAGACCAGAGGAAATTTCTCCAAAAAGTACAATTTTTTCCCCCATGTGCAGTTGCAAACCGTAGTCTGGCTTTTTTATGGCGGTTTTGGAGCAGTGGCTTCTTCTTTGCTAGGTTATGTCGATTTAGGACTCGTTTTACTGTGGATATGGATACTTTTGTACCTGTTTCCTCCAGCGTTTTCACAAGGTCCTTTATTGTTGTTCTGGGATTGATTTACACTTTTCACACCAAAGTACGTTCATCTCTAGGAGACAGAACGTGTCTCCTTCCTGAGCGGTATGACGGCTGCATGTTCCCATGGTGTTTATACTTGCGTACTATTGTTTGTACAGATAAACTTGGTACCTTCAGACATTTGGAAGTTGCTCCCAAGGATGAACCAGACTTGTGGAGGTCTTCAATTTTTTTTTCTGAGGTCTTGGCTGATTTCTTTTGATTTTCCCATGATGTCAAGTGAAGAGGCGCTGAGTAGGTAGACCTTGAAATACATCCACAGGTATACCTCCAGTTGACTCAAATTATGTCAATTAGCCTATCAAAAGCTTCTAAACCCATAACATCATTTTCTGTAATTTTCCAAGCTGTTTAAAGGCACAGTCAACTTAGTGTATGTAAACTTCTGACCCACTGGAATTGTGATACAGTGAATTATAAGTGAAATAATCTGTCCGTAAACAATTGTTGGAAAAATTACTTGTGTCATGCACAAAGTAGATGTCCTAACCGACTTGGCATACCTATAGTTTGTTAACAAGAAATTTGTGGAGTGGTTGAAATATGAGTTTTAATGACTCCAACCTAAGTGTATGTAAACTTCCGACTTCATCTGTAGATCCAGAGCATGTCAAACATGCTCAATGGGTGACATTTCTGGTGAGTATGCAGGTCATGGAAGAACTGGGACATTTTCAGCTTCCAGGAATTGTGTACAGATCCTTGCGACATGGGGCCGTGCATTGTCATGCTGAAACATGAGGTGATGAATTGCACGACAATGCGCCTCAGGATTTCATCACGGTATCTCTGTGCATTCAAATTGCCAATCGATAAAATGCAATTGTGTTGGTTGTCCGTAGCTTATGCCTGCCCATTCCATAAGCCCACCGCCACCATTGGGCACTCTGTTAACTACGTTGACATCAGCAAACTGCTTGCCCACACAACGCCATACACGTGGTCTGAGGTTGTGAGGACGGTGTGACGTACTGCCAAATTCTCTAAAATGACATAGGAGGTGGCTTGTGTTAGAAATGAACATTCAATTATCTGGCAACACTTCTGGTGGACATTCCTGCAGTCAGTATGCCAATTGCACGCTCCCTCTAAACTTGAGACATCTGTGGCATTGTGGGGTGTCACAAAACTGCACATTTTAGTGGCCTTTTATTTCCCCCAGCACAAGGTGCACCGGTGTAATGATCATGCAGTTTAATCAGCTTCTTGATATGCCAAGATGGATCATCTTAGCTCTTGAGAAATGCTCACTAACAAGGATGCATACAATTTGAAATAAATATTTTCTGTATGTATACATGTTTTTTTGGGGGGGGGTATTTTATTTCAGCTCATGAAACATGGGACCAACACTTTACATGTTGCGTTTATATTTTTGTTAAGTATATATTGGGATTTTCTGGACGTTCGGGTCAATGAGAGGGTTGTTGGATTGACCTGAGGCTGTTGCATGTATGGATGTGCATGTAAGATTGATAATTGGGGAACTCGGATGACTCAACCTATCCTGAGTGTCATGAAATATGCATAATCTGCATTTGTGGACAAAATTAGCCAAACCTATTAGTGGTCTTTGAAATGTGGTTGTGTCACTTCAACCACTTTAATCAATTTATAAATGTACAGAAGGATGAATCATGTCACTAAAATAGGTTGGTGCAGTTACAGTTCATAAAGAGGCCTAATTGTAAAATCTACGTTATATATTTAGCATATTCACTCATGCATGCTTCAAATCTTTGATGAAAGCGTACTTTGTAATATTTAAAAATCCTGTGGGTTTGAGAGTGCAACCTATTGTTGATTTCTGATGATTCACATTCAAGTCACCTCACAGCTAATCCTGGAAAAGAAACGTGTGAGGGGAAAAATGTATATTATGAATGCACCGCCGTGGGGTATTCTAAGCATTACGGAGCGGCACAACACCTCTAGGTAGCATGACATTAAATGAAGACTAAATGTGACAATTCCATTGCTTATCACTGTAATGGACTGAAACTCATAAGAAATGCACTTTAAAATAAACTTAGTTTGACTTGATATGAATTCAGTTGACCCCGAAATTGACAGAGTAATTTTTTTTATTTTTATTGAACCTTTATTTAACTAGGCAAGTTTAAGAACTGACTTTGCTCCCGAGTGGCGCAGCGGTCTAAGGCACTGCATCTTGGTGCTTGAGGCGTCACTACAGACACCCGGGTTTGGCCGGTGTAGGCCGTCATTGTAAATAAGAATTTGTTCTTAACTGACTTGCCTACTTAAATAAAGGTTAAAGATTTTTTTAAAGAACAAATTCTTATTTTCAATGACGGCCTAACCCGGATGACGCTGGTCCAATTGTGCACCGCCCTATGGGACTCCCGATCACGGCCGGTTGTGATACAGCATGGAATCGAACCAGAGTCTGTAGTGACGCCTTTAGCACTGAGATGCAGTGCCTTAGACCGCTGTGCCATTTGGGAGTGATGTCATGTACATTGCATTCAGAAAGTATTCACACCCCTTGACTTTTTTCCCACATTTTATTGGGTTACAGCCTGAATTAAATTGAGAATATTTCTCACTGGCCTACACACAATACCCCATAATGTCGAAGTGGAATTATGTTTTTCGAAATGTTTACAAATTAAAAGCTGAAATGTCTTCAGTCAATAAGTATTCAACCCCTTTGTTATGGCAAGCCTAAATACGTTCAGTAGTAAAACACATAAGTTGCATGGACTCACTTTTTGCACTTGTGTGCAATAATAGGTTTAACATGATTTTTGAATGACTACCTCATCTCTGTACCCCACACATACCATTATCTGTAAGGTCCCTCAGTCGAGCAGTGAATTTCAAACACAGATTCAACCACAAAGACCAGGGAGGTTTTCCAAGAAGGGCACCTATTGGTAGATGGGTAATAATAATAAAAAAAGCAGATATTGAATATCCCTTTGAGCATGGTGAAGTTTTTAATTACACTTTAGATGGTGTATCAATACATCCAGTCACTACAGAGATACAAGCGTCCTTCCTAACTCAGTTGCTGGAGAGGAAGGAAACCGCTCAGGGATTTCACCATGAGGCCAATGGTGATTTTAAAAGAGTTTAAAGGCTGTGATAGGAGAAATCTAAGGATGGATCAACAACATTGCAGTTACTCCACAATACTAACCTAATTGACAGAGTGAAAAAGAAGCAAGCCTGTACAGAATAAAAATATTCCAAAATATGCATCCTGTTTGCAACAAGGCACTATAGTAATACTGCAAAAAATGTGGCAAAGAAATTAACTTTTTGTCCTGAAAACCAAGTACTATAGTAATACTGCAAAAAATGTGGCAAAGAAATTAACTTTTTGTCCTGAAAACAAAGTGTTATGTTTGAGGCAAATCCAATACTTTACGGAGTACCACTCTCCATATATTCAACATAGTGGTGGCTGCTTCATGTTATGGGTATGCTTGTAATCATTAAGGACTGGGGAGTTTTTCAGGATAAAAAATAAACAATGGTACAGGTAAAATCCTAGAAGAAAACCTGGTTCATTCTGTTTTCCACCATAGACTGGGAAATTAATTCACCTTTCATAGTACAATAGCCTAATACACAAGGCCAAATCTACACTGGAGTTGCTTACCAAGAAGACAGTGAATGTTCCTGAGCGGTCAAATTAGAGTTTTGACTTAAATCTGTATGAAGGTCTATGGCAAGACTGGAAAATGGCTGTCTAGCAATGATCCAACAACCAAATTTGACAAAGCTTGAAGAATTTAGAAGAATCCAGGTGTGCAAAGAGCTTAGAGACTTACCAAGAAATACTCACAGCTATAATCACTGCAATTATGGAGTATTGTGTGTAGATGGGTTAGAAAGAAAATCTATTTAATCAATTTTGATTTCAGGCTGTAACACAACAGAATGTGGAATAAGTCAAGGGGTATGAATACTTTCTGAAGGCACAATAAAAAGTGACACTGCTAGATAAGAGGACTGAGTTCAGAGCTGGCAGTTTGACAGTTACTGTATGTCAAGCTCATACCCAGCCTTCCTTTTATGCTTTCATCTTTACTATGTGATGCCACATAGATCATCCTTCTCTTAAGAAAGGGGGGGACAGCATCTCTCACAGTTAAGCAGGTAGGTGTTGATCGATTAATTCACCCATCCATCCATCCATCCATCCAGCCATAACACATTTGCATTTTAGTCATTTAGCAGACACTCTTATCCAGAGTGACTAACAGTACTGAGTGCATACATTTTCATACTTTTCCTCCATCCACCCATCCATCCTTCACAGATATAAAGTAGATAAACCTATGCCTTGTGAATTGCACTTCTGAGCAATGCCACTATCAACAGACTCCTGGCTTTCTTCAACCCCTGTGATGCAGGTAATACAATCAGCTCTCTCCATGTTATTCTAAGCGACTGGGAGTTTACAGCGCTCCTGGCTGGAGCCTTGTGTCAACACTCTCTCTGTGCATGGCACACCTGCCACACAGTGCCGGAGGGAAACTGGAGGCGAGGTAGACAGTGTTGGATTATCAAATGGAGCAGAGAGCTCAGTATCAAACGGCTTAGAGAGAGACTGACAGAACATGAAGAGGGATAGAGAGAGAAACGGTGGAGGTAATTTGGGTGCCACGAAGAGTGAGAGCCGTGACTGACCAGACCTAACAACTAAATCACAAGGGAGTTTAGGGTTGAGATTTCAGCTGGTCTCAACATAGGTGCTCAACACTTTCGAAATGCTGTCAGCAAGATACTGTGTTTAAGTCTTGAAAGGTGACGAGAGAAACAGTCACAAGAGAATAAAGGATCTGTGGACACACATGGCATGGTATTGACGTGCTGATTGTTGGGGTTCTGGGTTGGCTGGGAAGGATCCATTCAGGGTCGCGATCAATAGGCACGAAATGGGAAAAAACATACTGAAATGGAGTGAAACTCTGAGGTCCTATTTGAACTCTTCCAATAGGAATCAGTCATTTTCGTTTTCTGTAGGAAAACGTTTTGCTTTGTTTTGCCACATTCTGTTGAGAGAAAAGTGATAGCTTTTAGGCTATAGCAAAACGTGCCTCAGTCATGTGGTCTGAGGAAAATGTCATCCACAACAACAGAGAACAGCATTGTCCGATGAATTGCCTGTTTTGGAAAATTGAATTTACTGTATGTCATATCACCCCATATTTTAATACTGTATTTCAAAACACAATTTTCATATCAATCCTTACTTTATGTAAGCCTAACCCACCCACTGGACATGCAAATGACGTGAAAGTGCTCATCCGAGTCTATTCCAGTGAGCCCTGAAATAGACAAGCCAATTCCTACTGGAATAAGAAGGGACAGATCCAATTCCTTCAGAGCCCAGAACACCTTGTTTGTAACTTTAGTCTTATGAAGACCTTGCAACAAATGTCGTCCACACTCTAGCCATATGATAATCCTTGAAAATCACCTTCAGTATGTTCTGACACTGGCCTTTTCTCATTTGGTCTCTCCTCAGTCTTTTCTCCTCAGTGACCCAGAAACCAATAAGTGGTTGAGTGGTCAAGGAGCGTGTCATTCATTAGTAAACAAAAGGAAGACGGTCCTCCCCTCCTCGATAGGCTCTTTTTGGCGAGGAAGCACATGTATCCTACCCGAGTCCTTTGCGGAAGAGTTTTGAAATATGCCACACCCCCTTTGAAGCAGTTGTTTTCTCGAAGGAGAAAAGCATTTACAACTATATGCCACTTATATTTCTATCTATAAAATGTTTTTTATCACTTTATACATTTATTTTGGGATTCCACCTTGTAAACGCCATTTCCCTGATAACGAACAATTTTAGATGGAGTCTCATTTCATTTGTCCACTTTCCCTCTCCTCGCCGCCTCTCCTGGATTACCTTTGACCTTTTTCAAACGGAGGCCAGAGAGGACAGAGGAGAGAGGATGCAGGATTTGAGCAAATACAATTGAGAGAATGTCACTCGCTCCCATATTAGCCTGTGAAACCTGATACAAGCTTTTTATCCCCTTTTTCTTGTTCCCTGAGCCAGAAAGGTGGGAAAACAACCTGAAGTGTAGTAGCTTTCAAAAACCAGGCGGGGGCACTCTTGTATTTCTTGCATCTCCTCCCATGTAGGCCATGAGGGAGATAAATTATGAAGTGTCAGATTTTCCCAGAGGCTTAATTCACAGATGCTAGCATAGCGGTGTGCGTGGACAGACTTGGTCAAAGGTTTTGCTGTATTCTCTGCTCACATACAGGGAGTTGTCTGTGTCAGCGTGCAGCTGGGTCTTAGGTAGCACCAGAGATCATCCTATGGAGCTATGGGGGCAGCATCAGTGTTTTTCTCCTACCAAAAACTAATTAAAAGTACAAGTGCACACCGACTTGGTTTGCTGGCAAATCACTGCATGGAGGCGTCTATGACTCCTCCTACTGTGAGCTTAGTGTAGAGTAGACCCGGTACTGGGGGTGCCACTTCTCCCGGTCCTTTTCAGAATCGCCTACAAAGAGCAATTCAGTTTTAATCTGGCAGCATCTTCCTTCTATGAACTGGTTACAAAGAGAAACAGGAAAGGCCAAAGAAAGAGTGCTTCATGTCAGGGTAAAACAGTTGGTGTTAAATCTTTGAGGCGAAAAGGCTGCTTTTTAAATCCGCTTTAATTGTATATGATAGATTTATCTCCTCCCTGTATCAATTCATCAAATCTTTAAAAATAAGTTATGTAAGAGCTTTACAGTGAGGGAAAAAAGTATTTGATCCCCTGCTGATTTTGTACATTTGCCCACTGACAAAGAAATGATCAGTCTATAATTTTAATGGTAGGTTTATTTGAACAGTGAGGGACAGAATAACAACAAAAAAATCCAGAAAAACGCATGTCAAAAATGCTATAGATTGATTTGCATTTTAATGAGGGAAATAAGTATTTGACCCCCTCTCAATCAGAACGATTTCTGGCTCCCTGGTGTCTTTTATACAGGTAACGAGCTGAGATTAGGAGCACACTCTTAAAGGGAGTGCTCCTAATCTCAGCTTGTTACCTGTATAAAAGACACCTGCCCACAGAAGCAATCAATCAATCAGATTCCAAACTCTCCACCATGGCCAAGACCAAAGAGCTCTCCAAGGATGTCAGGGACAAGATTGTAGACCTACACAAGGCTGGAATGGGCTACAAGACCATCGCCAAGCAGCTTGGTGAGAAGGTGACAACAGTTGGTGCGATTATTCGCAAATGGAAGAAACACAAAAGAACTGTTAATCTCCCTCGGCCTGGGGCTCCATGCAAGATCTCACCTTGTGGAGTTGCAATGATCATGAGAACGGGGAGGAATCAGCCCAGAACTACACGGGAGGATCTTGTCAATGATCTCAAGGCAGCTGGGACCATAGTCACCAAGAAAACAATTGGTAACACACTACGCCGTGAAGGACTGAAATCCTGCAGCGCCCGCAAGGTCCCCCTGCTCAAGAAAGCACATATACATGCCCGTCTGAAGTTTGCCAATGAACATCTGAATGATTCAGACGACAACTGGGTGAAAGTGTTGTGGTCAGATGAGGCCAAAATGGAGCTCTTTGGCATCAACTCAACTCGCTGTGTTTGGAAGAGGAGGAATGCTGCCTATGACCCCAAGAATACCATCCCCACCGTCAAACATGGAGGTGGAAACATTATGCTTTGGGGGAGTTTTTCTGCTAAGGGGACAGGACAACTTCACCGCATCAAAGGGACGATGGACAGGGCCATGTACCGTCAAATCTTGGGTGAGAACCTCCTTCCCTCAGCCAGGGCATTGAAAATGGGTCGTGGATGGGTATTCCAGCATGGCAAAGACCCAAAACACACGGCCAAGGCAACAAAGGAGTGGCTCAAGAAGAAGCATATTAAGATCCTGGAGTGGCCTAGCCAGTCTCCAGACCTTAGTCCTATAGAAAATCTGTGGAGGGAGCTGAAGGTTCGAGTTGCCAAACGTCAGCCTCGAAACCTTAATGACTTGGAGAAGATCTGCAAAGAGGAGTGGGACAAAATCCCTCCTGAGATGTGTACAAACCTGGTGGCCAACTACAAGAAATGTCTGACCTCTGTGATTGCCAACAATAGTTTTGCCACCAAGTACTAAGTCATGTTTTGCAGAGGGGTCAAATACTTATTTCCCTCATTAAAATGCAAATCATTTTATAACATTTTTGGCATGCGTTTTTCAGGATTTTTGTTGTTGTTATTCTGTCTCTCACTGTTCAAATAAACCTACCATTAAAATGATAGGCTGATCAGTGGGCAAACGTACAAAATCAGCAGGGGATCAAATACTTTTCCCCCTCACTGTATATGCAATCATAAGGTAATCAGTTTCTCATCCACTGCTACCAAGAGAAACCTGTCTAACAGATCTGGGGCCAGTCTAGGTAAAGTGTGCTTCTCCAAAAACAAGCCTCCTGTATTGGTTTGGTATGTCTTAATGTTTCTTAGTAATTATTAGATTACTTGTGGCTGTCTTGATATGGACACCGCAGACTTATTTTGGACAGTTAGCAACTTGTACCCACTCATTCTTCTTTCATGCTTTTGCTTATACGCTGACATTAAGCTAACATAGTTTCAGAACCCTATTTGACTGGATATTTAATATTTGTTAACCCTAATAAGTGAATCCAAAGAAATTATGCCTGAATTAGACATTTCCTACTGTCACCAGTTAGGTTTAATTACCAAGAATTGTTAATTTGTTAGAACATTTCCATATCTAAGATGCCTTTGCAGTTGAACACAATTTTAATTAAGGCAAGATTCTTATGTGGCAAGATTCTTGAAAGTCTTGACTCATGGTGCGATATGTCCATTTCAAGTTTCGAGTTCAATCTGACACGTTTTCAGCCCATGTAAACTAAATCATGATATCCCAATTGATTTGGTATTCTACAATGTTCGCTGACACAAACGTTGAGATGATAGGATTCCTTGACAATAGCTCCGTCACACATGCTATATTGTTGAGCTTCTAGTCACACCCCATTGAGTAAGACATCCGTCGTCTAACACTTGGGAAATCACTACTTGAGTTCAAATGAGATGTGTGGGCAGGTATAAATGAACGTCAAACAGTTTGTTTCTTCATATCAAAGCACTCAATACGCCTTGCTTTTTAAATGAGCATTATACTGTCTTTAACCAGCCTATTTAGGAGTAGATATGTATAGGGGTAAGGTGACTGACATCATATATGATAATCAAGTTGATAATATAAGACATACACATACAGTCAAAGGTCAAACTTTCAGTTCCAGTTCTCTGCATGTGCATGCAACCGATGAAGTAACACTGCGATGTGTGATCATGCAAGTGTTCTCATTCAATACTATTTCAATAAAGAAAGGGAAACGGGGATACCTAGTCAGTTGTCCAACTGAATGCCTTCAACTGAAAATGTGTCTTCCGCATTTCACCCAACTCCTCTGAATCAGAGAGGCTGCCTTAATCGACATCCATGTCTTCGGCGTCTGGGGAACAGTGGGTTAACTGCCTTGCTCAAGGGCAGATCGTACTTGCATTGTGAAAACCAAGGTAATTTAACCTCTTTAATGTAACTTCATGTAATCTACAAAAGTAATTATTCATCATGAGAGGAAACAATAACTAATAACGCTGCATACTCCAAGAAATGTTAAAATCTCACCTTTCTGGTAAAAATAGTTGTAAGTTGCTGAGGTGTAGTCACTTTCGAGAACACAAGCTTAAGTTCACAGTACAAATATGATAAAAATATGAAATATTTTATTACATATTTCCTATTAAACAAAACTGTATGAACAAGGCTTGAAATTACATGTTTTCTAAAAATAGTATAATCAAATTTATAGAACCACTAACTATAAGATTTCACCTTCCTTATTACTGTAAAATACATACAAATACTGTATGTTTAGTGTTAGAGAAAGTGCATATTTTCTAAAATTCTCTCTTGAACAAAAGTCTGCCCCCATCGCTGTGAACGTCACACAGAGCCCTAGCTTGGCTTCCTGAACTTGTTAGGAACTTGCCTTTCAATTCACAGTAATGCTGTAAATCTGCACTACATGACCAAAAGTATGTGGACACATGCTTGTCGAACATCTCATTCCAAAATCCTGGGCATTAATTGGGAGGTTGGTCCCCTCTTTGCTGCTATAACAGCCTCCACTCTTCTGCGTGGGGGACTTGCTTCCATTCAGCCACGAGCATTAGTGAGGTCGGGCACTGATGTTGGCCGATTAGGCTTGGCTCGCAGTTGGCGTTCCAATTCATCCCAAACGTGTTCGATGGGGTTGAGGTCAGGGCTCTGTGCAGGCCCGTCAAGTTCTTCCACACCGATCTCGACAAACCGTTTCTGTATGGACCTCGCTTTGTGCACGGGGCATTGTCATGCTGAAACAGGAAAGGGCCTTCCCCAAACTGTTGCCACGAAGTTGGAAGCACAGAATCGTCTAGAATGTCATCATATGCTGTAGCGTTAAGATTTCCCTTTAAGGGGCCTAGTCCGAACCATGAAAAACAGCCCCAGCTATTATTCCTAATCCACCAAACTTTACAGTTGGCACTATGCATTGGGGCAGGTAGCGTTTTCCTGGCATCCGCTAAATGCAGATTCGTCCAGATGGTGAAGCGTGATTCATCACTCCAAAGAATGCCTTTCCACTGCTCCAGAGTCCAATGGCGGCAAACGTTACACAACTCCAGTAAACACGTGGCATTGCGCATGGTGATCTTCAGCTTGTGTGCGGCTGCTCCGCCATGGAAACCCATTTCATGAAGCTCCCTGCGAACAGTTCTTGTGCTGACGTTGCTTCCAAAGGCAGGTTAGAACTCAGTGATGAGTGTTGCCACCGAGGACAGACGATTTTTACACGTTACGCGTTTAAGCACTCAGCGGTCCTGTTCTGTAAGCTTGTGTGACTTACCACTTCATGGCTGAGCCATTGTTGCACCTAGACGTTTCCACTTCACAAAAAAAGCACATACAGCACATACAGTTGACCGGGGCAGCTCTAGCAGGACAGACACACTGACTTGTTGGAAAGGTGGCATCTTATGACGATGCCACGTTGAAAGTCACTGAGCTCTTCAGTAAGGCCAATCTACTACCAATGTTTGTCTATGGAGATTGCATGGCTGTGTGCTCGATTTTATCCACCTGTCAGCAACGGGTGTGGCTGAAATAGCCAAACCCACTAATTTGAAGGGGTGTTCACATACTTTTGTATATATAGTGTATTACAAACTGAAGTGTTTGTTTAAAATCTATGATTTTGTTTAGATTACTGACTATAAATTGAATGTTCTATAATGATTAAATCACTCTATCCTGCTGCGCTACGATGTAAAGATTGCAGGCATGTGCTTTGTCAGTGGCTGTGACATAGGGTTCAGCCAGGAGTTGATGGACAGTCGGAAGAGTGAATGAAATGGTAAGAAGGACATCCCAGCTTTTTATTTGGTTCAGATTTCACATCCTACATCACACAGGCTCAAACCTACTATGTCCGTGGGAACCAGGCCTATCACTCAATGCAATTCTGATAAGCGAAAATATCAGTCGGAACTGAAACGGTGGACTTTACATCTAAGAGGTTTTAAGAGTTCAGATAATAGAAAAGATTCAATGTGTGATGATGGTACCCAATGACACCAATGGAATCTATGTGGAATCTAAGTAAATAAAAAACAAAAGTACCTTATTTACATAAGTATTCAGACCCTTTACTCAGCACTTTGTTAAATCACTTTTGGCAGCATTTACAGCCTTGAGTCTTCTTGGATATGAGCTATAAGCTTGGCACACATGTATTTGGGGAGTTTCTTCCATTCTTCTCTACAGATCCTCTCAAGCTCTGTCAGGTTGGATGAGGAGCTTCGCTGCACATCTATTTTCAGGTATCTCCAGAGATGTTAGGTCGGGTTCAAGTCCGGGCTCTGGCTAGGCCACTCAAAACATCCCAACAGCATGATGCTGACACCTCCATGCTTCACCGTAGGGATGGTGCCAGGTTTCCTCCAGGCGTGACTCCTGGCATTCAGAATCTTATTTCTCATGGTCTGAGAGTCCTTTAGGTGTCTTTTGGCAAACTCCAGGACTGGCTTCTGTCTGGCCACTCTACCACAAAGGCCTGATTGGTGGAGTGCTGCAGAGATGGTTGTCCTTCTGGAAGGTTCTCCCGTTGCCACAGAGGAACTCTGGAGCTCTGTCAGAGCCACCATCAGGTTCTTGGTCACCTCCCTGACCAAGTCCCTTATCCCCTGATTTGTCATTTTTGCTGGGTGGCCAGCTCAAGGAAGAGTCTTGGTGGTTCCAAACTTTGTCAATTTAATAATGATGGAGCCCACTGTCTGGGAGCTCTACAGACAATTCCTTCAACCTCTTGGCTTGGTTTGCTCTGACATGCACTGTCAACTGTGGGACCTTATATAGACAGGTGTGTGCCTTTCCAAATCATGTCCAATCAATACAAATTTTCCACAGGTGTACTCCAATCAATCGGCCGGGAGTCCCATAGGGTGGCGCAAAATTGGCCTAGCGTTGTCCGGATTAGTGGAGGGTTTGGCCGGAGGGGGGGCTTTACTTGGCTCATCGCACTCTTGCGACTCCTTGGTATGGGCCAGGCGCCTGCAGGCTGACCTCGGTTGTCGGGTGAACGATGTTCCCTCTGACACATTGGTGCAGTTGGCTTCCAGTTTAAGAGGGCGAGCAGGGTTGGGTAGGTTACTTTCTAAATGTAATCCGTTATAGTTACCTCTCCAAAATTGTATCAGTAATGTAACTTTTGGATTACCCAAACTAATTAACGTAATCTGATTACTTTTAAGAGGCATTGGAAGAAGACAAACGTGTGTTACCAATTGAACAACATCTATTGCAGGATTAACCAATGTTAAAGTTTACATAGCTGGCCATATATGGATGTTACATTTTACTTTATGGGTTGGTTATGTAGGCTTCTTCTAACCCATCGTTTTCTACTACATATAATACTATGATTTTATTATATCTTTGCATTAAAAACCAAAATCAGAATTCCATTAATTCCAATAAATGTTATACTCATTGACCCGGGATTTCCGCCCCTGGTGTGTGTGTGTGTGTGTGTGTGTGTCCAAAAATGGATGTAATAACTACAGATTGCATCTTTTAAGTTCATCAAAAGTGTGAAAGTTTGATCATGTTTCCATCAGGCCTATGGATTTTTATTTATCAGGATGAATTAGATTGAGGCATAAAAGCCACACTGTTATTCCATACGCCTGGATCCGCACTATGCAGCTGTTGCAAGAGCGCATTTTTCACTGTCGGTCCACTGGTTTCAAAAACAATGATTGATAGGCAGCTTAAACTTCTTGAATTCAACCATTATTGGGTTCAAATGCACATTTAGATTTGTGAACAGCCATCCACAACAACCACAATCCGTAAAACGCAAATAGCTAACTGAGAGAGCAGCAGCGTGATTCACAACAATGCACTATGTAGATATCAATAATAAGTGATATCCATATCGCCGTAGACTACACCACTGCTGTCATCCTTACCTCCAAGCATTTATTCAAGTTGGATAGTCGACAGCAGTCGCACCATTGGAAGACATAGCTTGGACTGTAGCCTACAAAAGTATATTCCTGCTCTTTTCCCGCCATCCATCAATCACATTTGGTGTGTCATCATAGTGTCTCTGACTTGTGGTCAGACTCGCTCAGATAGATCACAATTAAACTTGTGCCTTTTTTCAATGCTGATTTGAATGTCATTAAGAAAACAACAGAGAATTGTCCAAGTTTTTTCCGCAAACATCCTTTCTGAATTTAAAGTAATCCTTGAAGTAATCATCTAGTTTTTCAAAATGATCTGTAATCTGAATACAATATTTTGTCTGATAACGTAGCGGATTACAGTTACCCGTTTTTTGTAATCCCTTACATGTAACAGATTACATGTAATCCGTTACTCCCCAACCCTGCGGGCGGGTGTAAAAAAAATCACGGTTTGGCGGTTCATGTTTTGGAGGACGCATGACTCGACCTTCGCCTTCCGAGCCCGTTGGGGAGTTGCAGCAATGAGACAAGATCGAAATTGGGGAGAAAAAGGGGGCAAAATAAATGAATATAGATATGTATAAAAAAAACAAATAAAGTTGCCCATTCCCTTAGCTAGATAATCTGCAATATATCAGATGTCATTGACAACAACCAACCACCACCCAGCAGCCCTTTGTCTTGGTGCAGCATCTTCAGTTTCTCCCTTATCCCTCAGCCCAGTCCAGGGATCAGCCCCAGTTTCTCTCATCCCTCAGCCCAGTTCAGGGATCAGCCCCAAGTTTCTCTCATCCCTCAGCCCAGTCCAGCAATTAGCACAGACTAGTGAGGATAATCCCTATTGTGTTCATCAGAGAGGCTATCCCTCTGCACAGGGCTCCGCAGCACGTCCACACATCAGAGAGGCTATCTCTCTGTACAGGGCCCCGCAGCACGTCCACACATCAGAGAGGCTATCCCTCTGCACAGGGCCCCGCAGCACGTCCACACATCAGAGGCTATCCCTCTGCACAGGGCCCCGCAGCACGTCCACACATCAGAGGCTATCCCTCTGCACAGGGCTCCGCAGCACGTCCACACATCAGAGAGGCTGTCCCTCTGCAGAGGGCTCCGCAGCACGTCCACACATCAGAGGCTATCCCTCTGCACAGTGCACCGCAGCACGTCCACACATCAGAGAGGCTGTCCCTCTGCACAGGGCTCCGCAGCACGTCCACACATCAGAGAGGCTGTCCCTCTGCACAGGGCTCCGCAGCACGTCCACATATCAGAGAGGCTGTCCCTCTGCACAGGGCTCCGCAGCACGTCCACATATCAGAGAGGCTGTCCCTCGGCAAGGGCTCCGCAGCACGTCCACACATCAGAGAGGCTGTCCCTCTGCACAGGGCTCCGCAGCACGTCCACACATCAGAGAGGCTGTCTCTCTGCACAGGGCTCCGCAGCACGTCCACACATCAGAGAGGCTGTCCCTCTGCACAGGGCTCCGCAGCACGTCCACACATCAGAGAGGCTGTCTCTCTGCACAGGGCTCCGCAGCACGTCCACACATCAGAGAGGCTGTCCCTCTGCACAGTGCACCGCAGCACGTCCACACATCGACTGTACGGCTGGAAGGAGTTTTACTGACTTTGTACAAGAAGGCCTGTGAAAAACCAAAACAAACATGGCATCGACTTATCTTGCCATTTGACTCAGGCCTTTTCCTGTTACGCTTACTCAGGAAGAAATCGAATGAGACGGGCTTCGTACAAGAACTGAAACCGTAAACAGTCGATTTGTGAACATTCTATTAGCCTTGTGTATTAGCATGACATAATAGTTTTTTAAAACCGAACCTGTTTTTTTTTTAAAACAACAACTTTGGAGGTACCAATGGAGAGGAGACCAGAGCAGGGGAAAATAGGGGGGAAGAAGAGACTTGTGATTTCAGCTACAAGTACATTGGCTAATCAAGAATACATTAGGGAAATGATTGGTCTTGCCCCACGTTGGAAAATGTCGGCTGTGTTCAATTAAAACATAACAACGTTTCCAGAATAAGATCAAAACAAAAATACAGTGGAAACTGAATATGGTTATTGACATACCCTGAGAAAAACTATTACCGGATAACTATTAATAGATTGTTAGGGAAGACTACCATTTCCTCTATTGTGATTATTATTCATGAATTCAATAAGTCTTGCTTATTTTGCATTAATTAATGCATAGTACAAAGTGCACTACAACAGATTAATGAAGACCTAAAAATAATCAGACACTAGTTGTGTTGTCGCCACACAGCAGACAAGGCTGCATAACATTTTTATTTCAAACATCCAAGCTACTAGCTAGTCCTTTATAATCTCTACGCTGTTTAAAGGGATAGTTCACACAAATTACTTATTGGTTTCCTTACACCATAGACTACTTACAGGGTAAGGTATGACAGCGATCCATGCTTCGGTTTAGTTTCCCTGGTACTCTTTCTATTATGCTAACGTTTAGCATTTGTGGCTCAAGACCAGTATTAGTATTATTTTTCGCATTATTGTATCTGTATACTGTATCATCCAAAAGTATCTTAAATTGATTGTGAAGCTCAACAAAGGCACTATAGGTGTTTTGAACATGATGTGCGAAAAATGCTAATCTGTGTCCCATGACTTTTGTGCTTCAAATGCTAAAACGCAGGCATGTGGAAACAGTGCAATGGAAACTAAACCGAAGCATGGATCGCTGTCATATCTTGTCCATAGACTGCTTACAGGTTAAGGAAACCAATATGTTATTTTGTAATTTGGGTGAACTATCCCCTTTAACTACGTTCAATTAAGGAGTGAGAATATGCATTTAGAGCAAGTCCTTTTAGGGTTCATAACCTAATGGCAACATTATGACAGTGTCAACTTCCTATCTTGGAGTTGCATAGAGAAAGTTAATGAGGGAAACCCTCCTTTTATATTCTAGGGGCAATTGTGTTGTATAGACCCAGCACTATGAAGACAGTCCACTCAAAAATGCTCAATTGAAAATGAGCATTGCTATACCAATATTGTGATCTCAATAGTTGAAAATGTATAATATGATAAAGCCGTATAAGGTCAAGTATTGCACTTATAGACACACATAAAATAGTACACTGCAAAAATGTATTTTCGGGAGACTTGTTGTCACATTCCTGCGGTTTGTGAATCGTCCCCTCAGGGGCCAACATGTAAAATGTTTTAAAAACACCCATCCTCTATCCAAGCCAGCCAATCATTTGGCCTTCAAGGCAACCTGCAGAAAATCAATGCAGAGAATTCTTCTGGAAGACAGTCTCTCCATAACAGGAACAAAACAAATCAACACCCTTTTGGCATTATCTATTCTTGCCATCAAAGGTTCAAGGTTCCATCAAGTTATTAAATAGAAGCTTGTGTTAGTGCGACATATATAAAACCGTTTTTCTCTCAAGTGAGCTTTTGCTTTCCTCCGATATACTTAAACTGTGTAGATAGAAGACGGGTGCACTACTCGGTTCACAGATTTTTTTTCTATCAAGTTCGAGAGTGAGCCGGCAGAGAAAGGGTTTTCATTGAGGCACACAGCACATTGTATCCCTTATGTAGATCCTTTGAATAATCACCATCTAGGAGAGAACTACCAATTATGTTTGGGCACAATCACTGGTCACACAATACATTGGAGGTGTTTCAGCTCTCACGGTTGTAACGGAAGATAATGCCAGAGCGCAGGTGTCCATTCACTAAAGCTAAGCAGCATTCAGGCCTGTAGGAATGTGGCCATAATAGCCAGAGATCGGAAAGGTGACATTCTCTGCTGTCAGGCAACAGTCATATAATCATGAGCATGACCTCTGTGGCAAATATACAATGGCGAAGGGGCGGAGTGCCTGGACACAGCCCTTAGCCGTGGTATATTGGCTATACATCACAAACCCCTGAGGAGCCTTATTGACATTATAAACTGGCTACGAATGTCATTAGAGCAGTAAAACGAAATGTTTTGTCATACCCGTGGTATACGGTCTGATATACCATGGCTTTCACCCAGTTTATAATGCCCATTGACTCTCTGTCATCTAGGGGTCAAGGAGCAACTGCTCTTTTTTATCCATTCCTTCAAGTCCTCATGCATCACAATGGATCGCCTATTCTTTTGAATTACATGGCTCAGAAGGTGAAGTGTCAAGGCTAGATAGATAATGTTATTGCACTGGTGCAAAGTTTGCAAAGCTAAGGATATGAAACATTATTTAATTATGCTGAGTTATACTCTCATAGTACATGCCTTTAGCTTAATTTTACATTTTGCTCTACTCATTTGCACGGACTTAGGGTGGTATGTGATTTGTAGTGATATCTTGGCATGTAATGCCACCTATTGTGCTTGAAAGGTTGACTTTTTTTGTGAATTTGGTTGGTGTTTGTTACTGTTAGTGCACTATACCAGCACTGACAGACTTACTTTTACCAGAGGCAATTGCCTCAGGCCTCATCATCAAGAGGCCTGATAAGTTGGGCATGAAACATTTAAATTATACAAATATTTAAATAATTGATCCGCTCGAGGCATTCCAAAAAAAAAAAAATCCCCATCAAAATCTGTCTGTTTAAACTAGAGATACAGTATCTGTTCATTTCAATCCACCGCCGATGCCGGCCTTCCGCATCTGCAGTGGAAGGAAGCAGAACTACAGCTGGGTTTGTCAGACCAGGAGACATCTCGGAAATCGTTGTAATGATAGAAACGTCTGTAGCGTCAGAACAGTTTGGCCTACAATTTGCTATGACCCCTCTAAGGAAAGATGGGACTTGTCTGAAGGTAACCCTGAAGGTAATTAATTTTGATAAAATGTTGGACTGTTTTTTTTATTAATCTGTTATCCAATGCGTTTCTATGAGCTAACAGCAGTAATTTCATCAAATACATTTTTTATACCAACAGGGGACCTAAGATTCCAAATCAAATAGCAAAATTATTCTTGGTATGACCGTCTTAAAACAATTCCATATGTTAGCTTAATAGTAGTATCACGTTGCCATACCTCGAAAGTCACATCACTGTCACACCTCCCATGGAGGTCTGGAAAATGTTGTATTGCAAAAACGGTTGGATGGTCTGCAAGATTTTGATTGGATTTTACTTTTTAAGAACCCACATGCCCATTGGTGCTACGTGTTATGTTTGGCACTGTTTTCAGACCAGGAAGGGCACATTTTGCAGAGTTTTCCCGTATGCTAGCTTGCAACATGGCAGTAAATGGAAGAAAACCTGGAGGAAAAACGTAATTGTTGTCAGAAGTGTTCTCTATACATCAACTCGACATACTGAACTGTTGCACCTACGACACTAATCTAGTAAGCACTAATGGAGCACCATCTCTTGTTCCTCTCAGGCAAGGCATTTGATTGGTTTGACATGTAGCGAGGAGTAACTGATATACACCAGGTCTCCACCCCAATATAGCTATTTTACTGCCATGAACTTTATTAGCCTTTCCCGTATTAGGGAAGCTTTGTTCTTGACAAGGCTAGCTTAGTAGAAACCCAACCCTGGGCCCTTAGACTCTAGGGTAGTGGTCACCACCGGTTGATCGCGATCGACTGGTCTATCTCTAAGCTCAACTAATCAGTCAACAAACATTTTTGTAAAAAAAGCCTTGCGTTCCTATTTTTTTTACATTTGTTTCACGCCGTTGACGGTAGGTGCACTTGATTCAGCAGCCCCAGCACCGGGAAGGCAAAGTGTTCCTATTTTGAACCATTTCATGTGTCTGAAGGTAGAACTCTGCCGACTTGGCAGTCCCAGAGAGCAAATCAAGTGCACCTATAGGTCTACATCTGGCCAATCAGATTGTCATCTGACCTGTGTCAGCACAGTTTCCTGGCGCCATAGTCTGAGAAAAGGAGGCCTCGAACGCACAGCAAAGTTGATAATGAGAGATTTAAAAACTTTTTTTAAACTATGACTAGAGACACTCAACGAATACAGCAAAGAACTGCTGTTTTTATGTCCATGTTTAAGTTGTGATTCAGCACAGTCAACAATTTGTTCAATACTTGTATTAGCCTTAGAATTTGCATTTCGATAAGCTTGCAGTATTGTTTGCTGCTTGTGTCTTTTTTAATATCAAGGAATATTTCACTTTCTCTGGTCATAGAAGTAACAACATTAATTGGTGCATGAGGCAGAAGTAATGCAGTGTGACTTAAGTTTCGCCATCAGCTGGAAGACTGAGTCCCCTTTTCTCAGCGGAGGGAGGGGAGTGAGGAGGGACGGTGAGTGGCAGCCTCACCGCTGCTCCCTCCCTCCCTCCCTCCCTCCCTCAGACTGACCATCAGATGCAGGCCATCAGTCGAGTAAAAAAATAATAGCTCATTATTATGCTCACTCAGCCGTGCCTCACAAGTAACACAACAAATGATCTATACCAGTGTGATCACATAACTAACATGTTGAAATATAATTTTCTAAATGGTCTGAGAACAACAACATAAGCAGGGCAATTCAAGCATAGCCAATATGCAGTGATAATGTATTGGGCCAATAGCCTAATGCACAAACCTCATTGCTACAGAACTGTTTTTAATTGGTTAGTGTTGCATAGGCATATGTTTTATAAGTCATGTTTAAAAAAAAATCTGAGCAGTAGATCTCGTATTGCATTTTGACTCACAACATGATCTTGATTCTGAGAAGGTTGCTGACCACTGCTCTAGGGGGATTCAAAACACCTTTCTTTAGTAAAAAGACAAGTGCTGCTGATTATACTGCCATTGTTGTGGAGACAGAGGACATGTATGTGTAGCCCATGTATCGTATGCTGTCTGGCCAAAAGAAGTATGGCATGTTATACTCTATTTTTTTTTTCTCCGCCAGACAGGATCAGATACGTTGGCTACATACAGTATAGTAAGACAGACTTGCCTCTGCCTGGGGCTTCCAAATCACAAAATCTGCCCTTGTATACCGGTGATGTTTTCTGATTTCCCATTTGCTTGTCAAACCATGCTGTCTAGAAATGAACTCACAACATCTCACCAAAAGATCTGGGAGAGTTTCCTGGAATCACAAAGAACGACATACTGTGATGCGTTATAAAGGTTTGTATAATTTCAGCCAGTAGTTTTGAAACAAGCTCTCACGAGCCAAAACGGGTCCTCCAAAAATGGTTTACAATTGTGTACGTCATCCACTTTGTATAATATGTTACGTCCTAAAAATAAATAAAGTATATAAATACTGCAATACAATTTCTTTAAGTAACCATAGCTCAGTGACTTTGCTACCCTCAGTAGTGTACCACTAACGGTTCCCCCTCACTTTCCCTTACATGACTGACAGCTTTTCACAGTGAGGGGTATGAAGTGCTCTATGTTTATTTGTAAACCAATACAGAGCCTCGGTTGATTCTATGAATGTAGATAGCACTGTTTTACTTTTCATGAAGAGTTCCAATTCAAGGTTCTCTCCCTTGGGTGCAGATGGAGAGAGAAGAGGGAGATGATGTGAAGTGAGCTTGATGAGTTTGGTAATAAGCAATCACTAAGGGACCTCCGAAGTCATTTGGAATGAGTGAAGTACAAGGAAATCATCAGTGATCATGGCACATTGCCTAATATTGTAACAAACTTGCGTAAACCACAAACTGGTCAGTGTTATAATACTGCATTGATCGGACAAACATAAGATCAAATCGTACAACACCGGCTCTGACGCTCATCGGATGTGGCAGGGCTTGCAAACTATTACAGACTACAAAGGGAAGCACAGCCGAGAGCTGCCCAGTGACACGAGCCTACCAGATGAGCTAAACCACTTCTATGCTCGCTTTGAGTCAAATAACACTGAAACTTGCATGAGAGCACCAGCTGTTCCGGAAGACTGTGTGATCACGCTCTCCGCAGCCGATGTGAGTAAGACCTTTAAACAGGTCAACATTCACAAGGCCGCTGGGCCAGACAGATTACCAGGACGTGTACTGCGAGCATGCGCTGACCAACTGGCAAGTGTCTTCACTGACATTTTCTACCTTTCCCTGTCCGAGTTTTTAATACCAACACGTTTTAAGCAGACCACCGTAGTCCTTGTGCCCAAGAACACTAAGGTAACCTGCCTAAATGACTACCGACCTGTAGCACTTATGTCTGTAGCCATGTGCTTTGAAAGGCTGGTCATGGCTCACATCAACCCCATTATCCCAGAAACCCTAGACCCACTCCAATTTGCATACCACCCTAACAGATCCACAGATGATGCAATCTCTATTGCACTCCACTGCCCTTTTCCACCTGGTCAAAAGGAACACCTATGTGATAATGCTATTCTTTGGCTACAGCTCAGCATTTAACACCATAGTGCCCTCAAAGCTCATCAATAAGCTAAGGACCCTGGGACTAAACACCACCTTCTGCAACTGAATCCTGGACTTTCTGAAGTGCCGCCCCCAGGTGGTAAGGGTAGGTAACAACACATCCGCCACGCTGATCATGAGCACAGGGGCCCCTCAGGGGTGCGTGCTCAGTCCCCTCCTGTACTCCCTGTTCACTCATGACTGCACGGCCAGGCACGACTCCAACACCATCATTAAGTTTGCCGACAATAACGAGACAGCCTATAGGGAAGAGGTCAGAGACCTGGCCTTGTGGTGCAAGGACAACATCCTCCATCAACGTGATCAAGACAAAGGAGATGATTGTGGACTACAGGAAAAAAAGGACCGAGCACGCCCCCATTCTCATTGACGGAGCTGTAGTGAAGCAGGTTGAGAGCTTCAAGTTCCTTGGTGTTTACATCACCAACAAACTAACATGCTCCAAGCACACCAAGACAGTTGTGAAGAGGGCACAACAAAACCTATTCCCCCTCAGGAGGCTGAAAAGATTTGGCATGGGTTCTCAGATTCTCAAAAGGTTCTACAGCTGCGCCATTGAGAGCATTCTGACTGGTTGCATCACTGCCTGGTATGGCAACTGCTCGGCCTCCGTACGCACTTCAGAGTAGTGATGCTGGACGGGTGGGCAGGTGTGGGCAGCGATAGGTTGAAGAGCATGCATTTATGCATAATCACTTTAACTCTACCTACATGTACATATTACCTCAAATAACCTGTGCCCCCTACATTGACTTTGTACTGGTACCCCCCTATATATTGTCTCGCTATTGTTATTTTATTGCTGCTCTTTAATTACTTGTTACTTTTATTTCTTTCTTTTTTTAAAACGGCATTGTTGGTTAGGGGCTCGTAAGTAAGCATTTCACTAAGGTTGTTGTATTCGGCGCCTGTGGCTAATACAATTTGATTTGATCAACATAAGCAACAAAAGAACAATTCAATCATCAACAAATGAATAGTCCTATAAGCCAACCGTCAAAAGACCAAAAAAAGACCAAAAACCTACCTGAATCTCTAGTTGAGTATTTTGCTGCATTCATAACCAAGTGGGAAGGTGGCACTTACCAGTTGTAAAGTCGTAAATATGAGTTGGATGCATTGCTGTGTAAAACGCTGATTGGCTAAAGGCAAACAAGCTGCGTCAACCATAGCTCTCGAAAACCCTTCTCCGTACGTAAGGTTTTCAGCGGTTACATCCGCCCACTGTTGGCTCAATGTGAACTACAATTCAAATGCTGTGTTTTGACATTTAGAAACACCATTAATAATCGCTTTCAAATCTTGCATATCAGCAAGAAAGACTCTTTCAAATAAAAAATATACACTTACTGAAGCAGTTTTACACAGATACACCAGCTGTGTATGTGTCCAACTGATGAACTACACTTCCTCAGTTACGCTGACACACAGGTGTTCAGAGCATGCTAGATAACTAATTAGCACAGGTGGCCGCCTACGTCTTCCGTAAACAAGTGACGTAACATGAGCTGTGTCTAGGTTTGCCAGTTCATGCAGATTTTGTATTCTGATCATGGAGGTCTGATGATGGAATTCTGAAAACGTCATGTGTCTGCACCTACATTTAAATGTGTCTACCGTGTTCAGATTCCCTTTTCCCGCTCTATATTCAAATGCCAGTATGCATTCTACAAACGGTGGAACAGGCTAAATCTGTTAAGACAACTTGATGGTAGTAAGTTAGCCAACCACTGTAGGTAACTAGCCAACTAACCTCTAACTAGCCAGCAAGCTAGCTTGCAAAGTTAAAGTGATTGTAAACAGATTAGCATAACTGTAGCCAAACAAAAAACATTTTTTCTAAATAGGCTAGCTGGATAGCATTTACGAAGCCAGCAAACATGTTCACACACACTAGGAACCTATTTCCTCCAACGTTTAATGAAAAAAGGTGCCTCCCTCTCAAAACACAAGTTTTCTTTAATTTGTGGGCAGAGTGCAGATGATTTAGCCTAATTTACGCATAATGTCGGCAATCGTATTCAAAACCGATATTAAGATAGCTTTTTATAAATCATGCTTTGTTGCATTTGACTGCCAAAAATACTGTAATTTCCTTAATATGTGATGTCATAGTTCAGCATGTGGGAGAAGTGCTCATGGATGATATAAGTTTCCCACTAGTAATTACCAGTTGGAGGGCTATTCAACTGGGTTTTTCCCAGTCATATGAGGTAAATGCCACCTTTCCACTTGGTTTTGAATACAGCTTTTGAATGGAAGTCAAAATAGAAGGAAATATGCAATCCATTTGAAAACCCCTCAAAAACGAACAATCCCAGGAATAAAGTCAATAATCCAACAAATTCAAAAGGTCAAAATTAAACAGATGGCTCTGAACAATTGAATGTCTATTTTCCACCAACGCTGTATGGAATATGTGAGAAAGAGGCCTGAAAATCCTTATTTGTAGCATTGAATGCTAGGTTATTCCCAAACCATGGGCCTGCAGCTTAATTCAAGATTGCGCCTATAGGTTGGACATGCCTCCAACCACACCCATACCCCTACAGCCTTAATTGCCTTTTAGGTAGTAGGCCTTTATCAGCACAATATAGGCTGTGTCCCAATCCAAAGGCAGCTGCCTACCTGCCTCCAAAGGCACCTACCTTTTAGTAGGTAACACTTTTCCAGTTGGCAACTGCCATTTGGGACGGGATTTGAAGGCAGCATCACATGACTTCGCATTCCACTGAGCATGAGACATTTGTTTACATTGAGCAAATAGTGCTAGCAATTCAGTTAACGGCTATCCCAAAATGGAAATATCTGACACGAATAACAAGTAACAGAATCGATCTCCTCAGTACCTTAATGAATGAAGTTGACACTGACCAGAATAATTATATATGGTATATGGTCCTCCTTTCACATATTGTTAGGTCTGCTGCACCATCGCTGTGGACATGACAGGTACGCTTACATGCATGATACAGGATTAAAACTTTATTTTATTTTATAGATAAATAAGCTATTTTACTGACTGTTTAACAATCGTTAATACCAGAATAGTTGTTTTCACTGTGAAGATAATATTGCATAAGAGCTGCTAATGTTTTTTTCGATGAGTCGGCTTACATTGTGATTCATTCGTACAACTATCTCACCTATCTCACCTGTGCATATTATTAAATGACACTGGCAAATATTGGCATGTCATGAAGGATAACATGTCCAATATAATTATATAAATCATATCAAACAGGAATATATATTCAATTAAACCTTTCTCTCCTTGCAGGGGATTAGACAGATGAACAACAGGCACCAGATGCCCAAGCCTTGAAACCAGAAACATGTGGAGACATCATCACTTATCATTTTGAATAAATGTAAACAAAAATATATATAGTTTTTCCTTTATCTGTTCATGAGTCCTTAAAATACAGTCCATTGTACAAAAAAGTCATTCCCAAGAGATAATAAATCTGTTCAGCACGAGGGCACTTTTTTATACATTTTTTTATTTCACCTTTATTTAACCAGATAGGCCAGTTGAGAACAAGTTCTCATTTACAACTGCCACCTGGCCAAGATAAAGCAAAGCAGTGTGACAAAAACAACACAGAGTTACACATAAACAAACATACAGTCAATAACACAATAGAAAAATCCATGTACAGTGTGTGTAAATGTAGAAGAGTAGGGAGGTAGGCAATAAATAGGCCATAGAGGCTAAATAATTACAATTTAGCATTAACACCTGGAGTGATAGATGTGCAGATGGTGTGCAAGTACAGATACCGGGGTGTAAAAGAGCAAGAGGGTAAGTAATAATATGGGAATGAGGTAGTTGGGTGTGCTATTTACAGATTGGCTGTGTACAGGTACCCTGTAAGCTACCCTGACAGCTGATACTTAAAGTTAGAGAGTGAGATATAAGACTCCAGCTTCAGTGAATTAAAAAAAAACATTATTCCAGTCATTGGCAGCAGAGAACTGGAAGGAAAGGCGGCCAAAGAAAGTGTTGGCTTTGGGGATGACCAGTGAAATATACCTGCTGGAGCGTGTGCTACGGGTGGGTGTTGCTATGGTGACCAGTGAGCTGAGATAATGTGGGGCTTTACCTAGCAAAGACTTATAGATGACCTGGAGCCAGGGGGTTTTGGCGACGAATATGTAGTGAGAGCCGGATGGCACTGTGATAGACTACATCCAGTTTGCTGAGTAGAGTGTTGGAGGCACATTTTTTAAATGACATCGCCAAAGTTAAGGATCGGTAGGATAGTCAAATTTACGAGGGTATGTTTGGCAGCATGAGTGAAGGAAGCTTTGTTGCGAAATAGGAAGCCAATTCTAGATTTCATTTTGGATTGGAGATGCTTAATGTGAGTCTGGAAGGAGAGTTTACAGTCTAACCAGACACCTAGGTACTTGTAGTTGTCCACATTTTCTAGGTCAGAACTGTCTAGAGTAATGATGCTAGTTGGGCGGGAGGGTGAAGGGCAGCAATCGGTTGAAGAGCATGCACTTAGTTTTACTAGCATTTAAAAGCAATTGGAGGCCCACGGAAGGAATGTTGTATGGTGTTGAAGCTCGTTTGGAGGTTTGTTAGCACAGTGTTCAAAGAAGGGCCAGATGTATACAGAATGGTGTCTGTGTAAAGGTGGATCAGAGAATCACCAGCAGTAAGAGCAACATTGATATATCCAGAGAAAAGAGTCTGCCCGAGAATTGAACCCTGTGGCACCTCCATAGAGAATGCCAGATGTCCGGACTATAGGCCCTCCAATTTGACACACTGAATTCTATCTGAGAAGTAGTTGGTGAAACAGGCGAGGAAGTCATTCGAGAAGCCTGTGTGGCTCAGTTGGTAGAGCATGGTGTTGGTGTTTGCAACACCAGGGTTGTGGGTTTGATTCCCATGGGGGACCAGTATGGAGAAAAAATGTATGAAATGTATGCATTCACTACTGTAAATTGCTCTGGATAAGAGTGTCTGCTAAATGACTAAAGTGTAAAAATGTAAGCCAAGGCTACTGAGTCTGCCAATAAGAATGTGGTGATTGACAGAGTCGAAAACCTTGGCCAGGTTGATGAAGACGGCTGCACAGTATTGTCTGTTATCGATGGAGGTTATCGTATCGTTTAGGACCTTCAGCGTGGCTGAGGTGCACCCATGACCAGCTCAGAAACCAGATTGCATAGTGGAGAAGGTATGGTGGGATTCTAAATGGTTGTGATCTGTTTGTTAACTTGGCTTTTGAAGATTTTAGAAAGGCAGGGCAGGATGGATATAGGTCTGTAACAGTTTGGGTCTAAAGTGTCTCCCCCTTTGAAGAGGGGGATGACCGCGGCAGCTTTCCAATATTTGGGGATCTCAGACGATACGAAAGAGAGGTTGAATAGGCTAGTAATAGGGGTTGCAACACTTTCGGCGCAAAATTTTAGAAAGAGAGGGTCCAGATTGTCTAGTCCAGCTGACTGGTAGGGATCCAGATTTTGCAGCTCTTTCAGAACATCAGCTGTCTGGATTTGGGTGAAGAAGAAGGGGGGGCTTGGGCAAGTTGCTGCCGGTGTGCTGACATGTAGGCCGGGGTAGGGGTAGCCAGGTGGAAAGTGTAACAGTATAGCTTCCGTCCCTCTCCTCGCCCCTACCTGGGCTCGAACCATGGACCCTCTGCACACATCGACAACAGCCACCCTCGAAGCATCGTTACCCATCACTCCACAAAAGCTGCGGCCCTTGCAGAGCAAGGGGAACAACTACTTCAAGGTCTCAGAGCGAGTGACGTCACCGACTGAAACGCTATTAGCGCGCACCCCGCTATCTAGCTAGCCATTTCACATCGGTTACAAAAGCATGGCCAGCCGTAGAAAATTGCTTATTGAAATTAACGATTATCGTAGATTTATCGGTGGTGACAGTGTTTCCTATCCTCAGTGCAGTGGGCAGCTGGGAGGAGGTGCTCTTATTCTCCATGGACTTTATAGTGTCCCAGAACTTTTTGGAGTTTGTGCTATGGGATGCAAATTTCTGTTTGAAAAAGCTAGCCTTAACTTTCCTAACTGACTGAGTATATTGGTTCCTGACTTCCCTGAAAAGTTGCATATCACGGGGGTTATTCGATGCTAATGCAGAATGCCACAGGATGTTTTTGTGCTGGTCAAGGGCAGTCAAGTCTGGCGTGAACCAAGGGCTAGATCTGCTCTTAGTTCTACATTTTTTGAATGGGGCATGCTTATTTAAGATGGTGAGGAAAGCACTTTTGAAGAGCTACCAGGCATCCTCTACTGACGGGATGAGGTCAATATTTTTCCAGGATACCCAGGTCGATTTAGAAAGGCCTGCTTGCTGAAGTGTTTTAGGGAGCGTTTGACAGTGATGAGGGGTGGTCGTTTGTCCGCAGACCCACTTGATAATTTGTGTGAGATTGAGGGCATCTATCTCAGATTGTAGGATTGCTGGGGTGTTAAGCATGACCCAGTTTAGGTCACCTAACAGTATGAACTCTGAAGATAGATGGGGGGTGATCAATTCACACATGGTGTCCAGGGCACAGCCGGGGGCTGAAGGGGGCTATAACAAGTGGCAACGGTGAGAGACTTGTTTCTGGGAAGGTGGATTTTTAAAAGTAGAAGCTTGAATTGTTTGGGCACAGACCTGGATAGTATGACAGAACTCTGCAGGCTATCTCTGCAGTAGATTGCAACTCCGCCCCCTTTGGCAGTTCTATATTGTCGGAAAATGTTATAGTTAGGGATGGAAATTTCAGGATTTTTGGTGGCCTTCCTAAGCCAGGATTCAGACACGGCTAGGACAGCGGGGTTGGCAGAGTGTGCTAAAGCGGTGAATAAAACAAACTTAGGGAGGAGGCTTCTAATGTTAACATGCATGAAACCAAGGCATTTACAGTTATAGAAGTCAACAAATGAGGACGCCTGGGGAATGGGAGTGATGCTGGGGGCTGCAGGGCCTGAGTTAACCTCTACATCACCAGAGGAACAGAGGAGGAGAAGGGTAAGGGTACGGCTAAAGGCTATAAGAGACTGGCAGGAATTGACAGGGCTGAGGCTAACTGATGTCCGAGTTAACGGTGATGACCGCTAGCAGTGGCAAACTGACTACTAGCTAGTAGCTAGTTAGTTGGCTAGCTGCTGATGGGGGTTCTTGTTCTAAAGTATAAAAAAATTGCAGATCCATACCACATTGGGTAAGGCGGGTTGCAAGAGAGTGTTCTGTCTGTAGATGGAAATTGAGGTTTAAAAATATATACAAAATATATACGAAGAAAACAATATATACACGGGACGCGACAAGACAAGACAAAACAGATGCTACGCTACCTCGGAAGCGACTTTAGTCATGACAGCCGCAGGTTTTTTTACACACAGGACAGGAGTTTTGTTACAGCCCTTTACTAACACCTTATCTCAACTAATTGTGGTCTTAAATACCTCATCTCAACTAATTGTGGTCTTAAATACCTCATCTCAACTAATTGAAGTCGTAAATACCTCATCTCAACTAATTGTCATCTAAATTGAAGACTGCCCACAGTGCAATCCCCTAGGGGAAAAAATCACGTTTGTATTTTAAAACGAGCTTCATAAGTTACAATGTCCTGACAAATCTGCATGATAAACAATAAAATGGTTGAATCTATTTTTTATATCTGCAGGGGGTCAGGGTGAGATGTCCTTCAAGCTGGAGCAAGCAGAGACAAGAAGAGTAATTAACCTCACAGTTGGTATGTATTTCAGTGCTGTTTTAAGTCACTGAATCCACAACTACCATTATTATTGTGCAATCGTTTTGTTTACAGTTTTTCAAATTTTTAGGCCTGTTCAAATGTTTACAGTAAGAGTAGAATAACTTAGCCTCTATGTCACGCTCTGACCAGTAAAAGGGGTTATTTGTTATTGTAGTTTGGTCAGGACGTGGCAGGGGTGTGTTTGTTTTGTGTTGTCGTTTTTTGGGGGATATTGTTCTATGTTTTGTATTTCTATGTTCGTATTTCTAGTATTTGTATTTTGGGAACGACCTCCAATTAGAAGCAGCTGGTTGTCGTTGCTTCTAATTGGAGGCCATATTTATATGGGTTTATTTTCTCTTGTATTTGTGGGTGATTGTTCCATGTATAGTCAAGGATACCTTACAGGACTGTCGTGCGGGTTCATGTTTTGTTTCAGTGTTCACATATGAATAAAAATATTAGTATGGACACTTACCACGCTGCGTATTGGTCCGATATTTCTTACTCTTCATCAGAAGACGAAGCGTATGACACTCTAATTTGAACTAGTAACACTAAACTGAATCGTGCAACAGTAGGGGAAGGATAAGTGACAGGAGAAAGTTAGCTAACGTTAACGTTAGGTAAACAGACACTGCTAGCTAGAAAGCAAGCTTGCTAAATCGAATCAATGTATTAATCACATGTGCCGAAAACAGGTGTAGGTAGACCTTACAGTGAAATGCTTACTTACGAGCCCCAAACCAACAATGCAGTTTTAAAAAATATGGATAAGAAATAAAAGTAACAAGTAATTAAACTGCACATCTATCACTCCAGTGTTAATGCTAAATTGTAATTATTTAGACTCTATGGTCTATTTATTGCCTTACCTCCCTACTCTTCTACATTTGCACACACTGTACATTGATTTTTCTCTTGTGTTATTGACTAACTCTGTGTTGTTGCTTTTGTCACACTGCTTTGCTTTATCTTGGCCAGGTTGCAGTTGTAAATGAGAACTTGTTCTCAACTGGCCTACCTGGTTAAATAAAGGTGAAATAAAATAGCAGCAGTAAAATAACAATAGCAAGACTCCAGGGGGGTGGTACAGAGTTAATGTGCGGGGGCACCGGTTAGTTACAGGGGGGTACTGGTACAGAGTCAATGTGCGGGGGCACCGGTTAGTTGAGGTAATATGTACATGTAGGTAGAGTTATTAAAGTGATTATGCATAGAGGGTAACAACAGAGAGTAGAAGGGGGCGGGGGGCAATGCAAATAGTCTTTGACAGACTCATAAACAGAATGCACAAATAACTTGGCTGGCTAGCAAGTCTAGAATGAACAGAACACAGCTGGCTACATTGCCTACGTTTTTCATCAGATGTTGTAAAACATTTTTACATGTCTTACCTCCAAACGAGTCGGGCGGGACTATTTTCTCCTGCCAAGCCAATATAATGCAATGGAGTGAAACACGATCAGATGCCTACTTTAGTCCCTGAAAACAAATGGGGAAAACTATTTGCTACATGTTTTTAGCTGGCTAGCAGGTTCACCAATTAATGATTTAAAAACTGTCAGGGTCTTCACAATTGACACATTGTTGTTAGTCCCTAAACAGCCATCAAGCAAGATGAGATCGCTCACTAACGTTAACTCTAGCTACATGTAGGTATCGCGTACGACGAGCTGATAAATAACAATTACTCAACATTTAAATGAAACATTTATAAAGTGATTTGTTGAACATTTTAACATAATTTGGTGAATAAATAAACAATATACTGTACTTACATTTCTCAAAGTTGTTCCTTATTCTTCTGGAAAATGATATGTCAGCTACCATGTTGACACATCACAGAATGCCATTGAATCAATTAGGTTAAGAAAAATATTATTTAGCAATTTGATCACTGGTATTGATCTGTAGAAAATTATGGTCAACACTTTCAACTTTTAAGATATCACTCTTCGTGATACAAATGCCTTCGGAAAGTATTCAGACCCTTTTACTTTTTCCACATTCTCCACAATCTACACACAATACCACTGTATATGTATATATACTGGCACTGTGTATATATATATATATATATATATATATATATATATATATATATACTGCTCAAAAAAATAAAGGGAACTCTTAAACAACACATCCTAGATCTGAATAAAAGAAATAATCTTATTAAATACTTTTTTCTTTACATAGTTGAATGTGCTGACAACAAAATCACACAAAAATAATCAATGGAAATCCAATTTATCAACCCATGCAGGTCTGGATTTGGAGTCACACTCAAAATTAAAGTGGAAAACCACACTACAGGCTGATCCAACTTTGATGTAATGTCCTTAAAACAAGTCAAAATGAGGCTCAGTAGTGTGTGTGGCCTCCACGTGCTTGTATGACCTCCCTACAACGCCTGGGCATGCTCCTGATGAGGTGGCGGATGGTCTCCTGAGGGATCTCCTCCCAGACCTGGACTAAAGCATCCGCCAACTCCTGGACAGTCTGTGGTGCAACGTGGCGCTGGTGGATGGAGCGAGACATGATGTCCCAGATGTGCTCAATTGGATTCAGGTCTGGGGAACGGGCGGGCCAGTCCATAGCATCAATGCCTTCCTCTTGCAGGAACTGCTGACACACTCCAGCCACATGAGGTCTAGCATTGTCTTGCATTAGGAGGAACCCAGGGCCAACCGCACCAGCATATGGTCTCACAAGAGGTCTGAGGATCTCATCTCGGTACCTAATGGCAGTCAGGCTACCTCTGGCGAGCACATGGAGGGCTGTGCGGCCCCCCAAAGAAATGCCACCCCACACCATGACTGACCCACCACCAAACCGGTCATGCTGGAGGATGTTGCAGGCAGCAGAACGTTCTCCACGGCGTCTCCAGACTCTGTCACGTCTGTCACATGTGCTCAGTGTGAACCTGCTTTCATCTGTGAAGAGCACAGGGCGCCAGTGGCGAATTTGCCAATCTTGGTGTTCTCTGGCAAATGCCAAACGTCCTGTACGGCGTTGGGCTGTAAGCATAACCCCCACCTGTGGACGTTGGGCCCTCATACCACCCTCATGGAGTCTGTTTCTGACCGTTTGAGCAGACACATGCACATTTGTGGCCTGCTGGAGGTCATTTTGCAGGGCTCTGGCAGTGCTCCTCCTGCTCCTCCTTGCACAAAGGCGGAGGTAGCGGTCCTGCTGCTGGGTTGTTGCCCTCCTACGGCCTCCTCCACGTCTCCTGATGTACTGGCCTGTCTCCTGGTAGCGCCTCCATGCTCTGGACACTACGCTGACAGACACAGCAAACCTTCTTGCCACAGCTCGCATTGATGTGCCATCCTGGATGAGCTGCACTACCTGAGCCACTTGTGTGGGTTGTAGACTCCGTCTCATGCTACCACTAGAGTGAAAGCACTGCCAGCATTCAAAAGTGACCAAAACATCAGCCAGGAAGCATAGGAACTGAGAAGTGGTCTGTGGTCACCACCTGCAGAACCACTCCTTTATTGGGGGTGTCTTGCTAATTGCCTATAATTTCCACCTGTTGTCTATTCCATTTGCACAACAGCATGTGAAATGTATTGTCAATCAGTGTTGCTTCCTAAGTGGACAGTTTGATTTTACAGAAGTGTGATTGACTTGGAGTTACATTGTGTTGTTTAAGTGTTCCCTTTATTTTTTTGAGCAGTGTATATTCTTTTGTTAGTTTACAGCACCTGGTGGTCTCTTGTCTCAGTAATAACCAGGCCCGACCCTCAACAGGCGTGTTCAGGGTGGTATGGCCACAAGTGTTTTTTTTTACCCTGTTTTCTCCCCGAATTAGGTCCCTTGACTCATCTCTGCAACTCTTGCATCCTCTGAAAGCTGACAACCGGAGTCACCAGACTGACTCAAAGCAGAGGATTTAAATGGACAACTGTCTGCTCTCCTTCTCCCGAGCCCCGATGAACCATGAAGGGTCATTTTTCCCTGTCGCGCCGTGCCTATCTCCGAAGGCGTCCACAGGAAACAGACTGTAGCTCTTTCATCATTCTTGATCAAGTGCTCAGATTTTGAGCTGCTCTGAATCCAGTGTTTATCTTATTGCTGTAGGGTGACATGTCCTACAATTGAGTAGTGGTACTAAAGTGGTACTAAAGCTGGTATTTTTAGGGCTGCATAATGAAGAGTATTGTGTGATTTTCTGTGCAAGGTGAAAAGGTGTCTTCCGTTTATCAACCACAACGCTAAACACCTTGGGTTAAATCATGACAAGGAAATTCCAGAAGGTAATGACAAATAGCCTCGTGGATTATGTCACATTCACTTAATGCCACAACCACAACACATACGTTAGGCTTGACCCACTTGGCCCAGCACTTTGATGAGCAAAACATATTGGATTTGGTAGAACTTTACTGCACTTTAGGGAGCAAGTCTATTGACTTTGGCTTAATTGTAACTAGCGAAATAACTACACTCCAGCTGGTGCCAACCTTGACAGGGCTATAATGCATGTTTTCTCCTCCCATGTTAGGCCTCTTCCATCATCCCTGGTCAGTGGAGTCATAAGTAGCCCTCCCCTCAGGCCAAGAGATTGATGGTGACCTTAGCTAAGGTTTATCGAGCGTCCACCTTCTCTTTGCTCTTCACAAGCCACTGAAAAAGTAGTTAGTCCATCATGGTTCTCATGGATCTCGAGTAGACAATTCCTCATGGTTGGGTCTGAGACTCATCATCTGTCCTCAAAGTGGATAATTCCATACTTTGATAGACTTTGATTGGGACCCTCCACCTGAGGATCTGAAGGGTCGTCACCTCCTGCCAATCCATATGTGGATCCCCATCGTGTGGAAGATCCCCCCCCCCCCCCCCCATGGAAAAGGTGACCTGGGTCTGTCGAATACACATCTGTGGCCTCTTCTGAATTCTCTGGAGCTTGCTTTCCAGTCTTGTCCAAAGTAACCAAGGTGTACAACACCAGGACAGTGAAAGGTCTCTTTAACCAACATGATACACAACTCTGTGATAACAACGACTAAGAGGTACTCGCAAGTTGTGGGCAATCTTAACCCTGCAAGTTTTGGTGTGGGTGCAGGCTTTTTTTCTAGCCAAGGAGTAACACACCTGATTCTACTAACTCATTAACTATCTATGGGCCTGAATTAATCAGTTGATGGGTATTTGGGCAACACACAATTGGGGATGGTCACAGCTGAACGTATAAAAAAATATTCAGTGCAACAATTTTATTACTCACTTTTGTAAATTGAAATAAATTGTAAATAATGACGCCCAGTCTCGTAGCTGCTGAATGACTTGTTCTTGAATAGATAGAGATGTAATTGATCCCTATCCCAGCATGTAAAATCAACCTCGCCCACATCATTCTGACAGCTGGTACAGATTCTGTTAGGAAGTACATGGGAATGAAGGCCATCTGTCTTGATCATATCATGTCTTCACAATGTCTGTCTCCTGTGCTACTGTACGATGTAAACAACTCCATTTGTCAAGAAATGACGGAGCTTGACTGTCATAACACACACACACACACATACACACGCACACACACACACACACACACACACACACACACACACACACACACACACACACACACACACACACACACACACACACATGCACTCACGGAGGCACACACACACACACACACACACACACACATGCACTCACGGAGGCACACACACACACACACACACACACACACACACACACACACACACACACACACACAGCTCTCCTTTTCCAGAGAGTGACACCACACTACAAACAGAGTTACAAATCATGAGGAGGTTATCTTCCCTCTCAACTGTGTAGAAACAGTTTCTCCTTATACACAGTTGACTCTGCATCAAAATACAGTAACAGTTAAAAGTTTGGACACCTACTCATTCCAGGGTTTTTATTAATTTGCACACTTTTTTACAATGTAGAATAATAGCTAAGACATCAATACTATGAAATAACATATATGGAATCATGTAGTCACCAAAAACATTTTCAACAAATCAAAATACAGTTGAAGTCGGAAGTTTACATACACTTATGTTGGAGTCATTAAAATTCGTTTTTCAACCACTCCACAAATTTCTTGTTAACAAACTATAGTTTTGGCAAGTCGGTTAGTACATTGACTTTGTACATGACACAAGTAATTTTTTCAACAATTGGTAACAGACAGATTATTTCAACTATAATTCACTGTATCACAATTGCAGTGGGTCAGAAGTTTACATACACTAAGTTGACTGTGCCTTTAAACAGCTTGGAAAATTACAGAAAATGATGTCATGTCAATTAGCCTATCAGAAGTACTAAAGCCATCATTTGAGTCAATTAGAGGTGTACCTGTGGATGTATTTCAAGGCCTACTGTCACGTCCTGACCAGTGAAAAGAGTCATTTGCCATAGTAGAATGGTTAGGGCGTGGCAGGGGGGTTGTTTTGTGTGTTTTGGGGTTAGTTTGTTTCTAGGGGAATTTGTTCTAGTTTTCTGTTTCTATGTTTCATTTTCCTTGTGTGGCCGAGTATGGTTTCCAATCAGAGGCAGGAGTCTTTCGTTGTCTCTGATTGGAAGCCATACTTAAGCAGCCTGTTTTTCTTTGGGTTTTGTGGGTGTTTATTTTCCGTTTAGTGATTGTACCTGACGGAACTGTTGAGCGTTTATTATGTTGTTGTGAAGTGCTTTTCATTAAAAGTAAAAGATGAGCACTATACATGCTGCGCCTTGGTCTAATCCTTTCGACGCTTGTGACACCTACCTTCAAACTCAGTGCCTCTTTGCTTGACATCATGGGAAAAATGTAAAATGTAAAATGTAAATGTAAAATGTAAAATCAAAAGAAATCAGCCAAGACCTCAGGAAAAAAAATTGTAGACCTCCACAAGTCTGATTCATCCTTGGGAGCAATTTCCAAATGTCTGAAGGTACCACGTCCATCTGTACAAACAATAGTACGTAAGTATAAACACCATGGGACCACGCAGACGTCATACCGCTCAGGAAGGAGACACGTTCTGTCTCCTAGAAATGAACGTACTTCGATGCGAGAAGTGCAAATCAATCCCAGAACAGCAGCAAAGGACCTTGTGAAGATGCTGGAGGAAACGGGTACAAAAGTATCTATATCCACAGTAAAACGAGTCCTATATTGGCATAACCTGAAAGGCCACCCAGCAAGGAAAAAGCCACTGCTCCATAAAATAAGCCAGACTATGGTTTGCAACTGCACATTGGGACAAAGATCGTACTTTTTGGAGAAATGTCCTCTGGTCTGATGAAACAAAATAGAACTGTTTGGCCATAATGACCATCGTTATGTTTGGAGGAAAAGGGGGAGGCTTGCAAGTTGAAGAACACCATCCCAACCGTGAAGCATGGGGGTGGCAGCATCATGTTGTGGGGGTGCTTTGCTGCCGGAGGGACTGGTGCACTTCACAAAATAGATGGCATCATGAGGATGGATAATTATGTGGATATATTGAAGCAACATCTCAACACATCAGTCAGGAAGTTAAAGCTTGGTCGCAAATGGGTCTTCCACATGTACAATGACCCCAAGCATACTTCCAAATTTGGGCAAAATGGCTTAAGGACAACAAAGTCAGGTATTGGATTGGCCATCACAAAGCCCTGACCTCAATCCTATAGACAATTTGTGGGCAGAACTGAAAAGCATGTGTGTGCGAGCAAGGAGGCCTACATACCTCACTCAGTTACACCAGCTCTGTAAGGAGGAATGGGCCAAATTTCACCAAACTTATTGTGGGAAGCTTGTGGAAGGCTACCCAAAATGTTTGACCCAAGTTAAACAATTTAAAGGAAATGCTACCAAATACTAATTGAGTGTATGTAAACTTCTGACCCTTCTGGGAATGTGATGAAAGAAATAAAAGCTCAAATAAATCACTCTCTACTATTGTTCTGACATTTCACATTCTTAAAATAAGGTGGTGATCCTAACTGACCTAAGACAGGGAATTTTGACTCTGATTAAATGTCAGGAATTGTGAAAAACTGAGTTTAAATGTATTTGGCTAATATGTATGTAAACTTCCGACTTCAACTGTATATTTGAGATTCTTCGAAGTAGCCACCCATTGCCTTGATGGCAACTTTTCACACTCTTGGCATTCTCTCAACCAGCTTCATGAGGTAGTCACATGGAATGCATTTCAATTAACAGGTATGCCTTGTTAAGTTTGGGATAGGGGGCGGTATTTTCACGTCCGGATGAAAAGTGTACCCAAGGTAAACTGCCTGCTACTCAGGCCCAGAAGCTAGGATATGCATTTAATTGGTAGATTCAGATAGAAAACACTGTAAGTTTTCTTAAACTTAAAATTATGTCTGTGAGTATAACAGAACTCATTTGTCAGGCGAAACCCCGAGGACAAACCATCCAGGATTGTTTTTTTTGAGGTGACAGTATTTTCAATGGGGTTTCTATATGGATCTAGATTTCTAAGACACTTGCTTGCAGTTCCTATCGCTTCCACTGGATGTCAACAGTCTTTAGAAATTGGTTGATGTTTTTCTTTTGAGTAATGAAGAAGTATTGCTGTTCAGAACGAGGGTCGAGTCTAGTGTACTGTTGTGGTTGGGGCGCGCGACCTGAAAGCTCGCTCCACTTTGTTTTCGTCCTGAATTTAACACAGTTTATCCTGTCTTAAATATGATAAATTATTTATGTAAAAAAATACCTAAAGTTGTATTAGGAAAGTTGGTTGAAATGTTTGGATCAAGATTACAGGTAACTTATTAGATATTTTGTAGTCAAGTTGCGCGAGTTGGAATTGGTGTTTTTCTGAATAAAACGTGCCAAATAAATGGACATTTTGGAGATATAACGATGGAATTTATCGAACAAAAGGACCATTTATGATGTTTATGGGACATATTGGAGTGCCAACAGAAGAAGATCTTCAAAGGTAAGGCATGAATTATATCGTTATTTCTGAGTTTTGTGTCGTGCCTGGCGGGTTGAATTATTATTGTCATGTGTTTGTTTGATGGGGTGCTGTCCTCAGATAATAGCATGGTTTGCTTTCGCCATAAAGCCTTTTTGAAATCTGACATGGAGACTAGATTAATAAGAAGTTAGGCTTTAATTTGGTGAATTGCACTTGTGAATGTATGAAAGTAAAATATTTGTAATAATTTTCTTTGAATTTCATGCTCTGCAGTTTCACCGGATGTTGTCGACACATTCCACTAGCGGAACCCCTATTCCAAACAAGTTAAACGTTTATTTGTGGAATATCTTTCCTTCTGAATGTGCTTGAACCAATCAGTTGTGTTGTGACAAGTTAGGGGTGGTATACAGAAGATGACACTATTTGGTAAAAGACCAAATCCATGTTATGGCAAGAACAGCTCAAAAAGAAATGACACTCCATCATTATTTTAAGACATGAAGGTCAGTCAATCTGGAACATTTCAACAACTTTGAAAGTTTCTTCAAGTGCAGTCGCAAGAACCATCAATTGCTATGATGAAACTGACTCTCATGAGGACCGCAACAGGAAAGGAAGACCCAGCGTTACCTCTGCTGCAGAGGATAAGTTCATTAGAGTTACCAGCCTCAGAAATTGCAGCCCAAATAAATGCTTCACGGAGTTCAAGTAACAGATACATCTCAACATCAACTGTTCAGAGGAGACTGCATGAACCAGGTTTTCATGGTCGAATTTATGCAAAGAAACCACTACTAAAGGACACCAATAAGAAAAAGAGATTTGCTTGGGCCAAGAAACACGAGCAATGGACATTAGACCAGTGGAAATCTGTCCTTTGTCTGATGAGTCCAAATTTGAGATTTTTGGTTCCAACTGCTGTGCCTTTGTGAGATGCAGAGTAGGTGAACGGATGATCTCTGGATGTGTGGTTCCCACCATGAAGCATGGAGGAGGAGGTGTGATGGTGTGGGGGTACTTTGCTGGTGACACTGTCTGTGATTTATTCAGAATTCAAGACACACTTAACCAGCATTGATACCACAGCATTCTGCAGAGATAGGCCATCCCATCTGGTCTGCGCTTAGTGGGACTATTTGTTTTTCAACAGGATAATGACCCAACACACCTCCTGGCTGTGTAAGGGTTATTTGACCAATAGGGAGAGTGATGGAGTGCTGCATCAGATGACCTGGCCTCCACAATAACCCGACCTCAACCCAATTGAGATGGTTTGGGATGAGTTGGACCGCAGAGTGAAGGAAAAGCAGCCAACAAGTGCTCAGCATATGTGGGAACTCCTTCAAGACTGTTGGAAAAGCATTCCAGTTGAAGCTGGTTGAGAGAATACCAAGAGTGTGCAAAGCTGTTATCAAGGAAAAGTGTGGCTACTTTGAAGAATCTTAAATATCAAATATATTATGATTTGTTTGACAATTTTTTGGTTACTACATGATTCCATATGTGTTACTTCATAGTTTTGATGTCTTCACTATTATTCTACAATGTAGAAAATAGTAAAAATAAAGGAAAACCCTTGAATGAGTAATTGTTTCCAAACTTTTGACTGGTACTGTATGTCAGGGTATAAATGCTTAATTGCTTACAACGCTTCCTTTAAACAATGCCATGACATCATAAAATGTCTGACATACTGTGTGAGTTTTTTCTGCATGGCTCTAACCCTTACACTGAGGCAGAAATTATATCTATATTGGTCAGGAAAAAGGTAAGCCCCAAGCCGCATTTCTTTGCATGAAGACTTGCATTCATCAACCAAATGCTCTCTGGTATGTACGCAATTATTCTTTACGTAAATCAGTGACACTCTGTTTAGTATGATATGTTACCTTTCATATGGTATGTATTACTTTGTGGAAGCCCATCATCCATTTCATATGATATGTTACGAATTTGCTGAACGTACAATATGTTATGAATTGTAGCTAGGTGGCTAACGTTAGCTAGCTCGCTAACATTACCTAGGCTAGGGGTTAGGGTTAGTGTTAAGGTTAGCTAAAAGGGTTAAGTTTAGGGTTAGGGGTTGTGTTAGCTAACATGCTAAGTAGTTGCAAATCAACCTAGACAAATCAGCTTGTGTATGTGGTAAATTATGATGCCCTATGTTTTTAAGGGTTTAACACTACGACACCTGTCTGCTCCCAAATGTGTGATATGATCACACAGTCTTGAGTTTTTTTTAATGAGATGCTTTAACAATAACAACTCACCCTATTCTCTCCATGACGTGTTGTAGACTAATGTGTGTGACTCTCTGAACTGGAAAATAAATTGTTTCGACGCAACTTTGCCACAACTGTCGCTCCACAAATTGTTTTCAAAGCGGCTGACAGACAAACCTAGATGATTTGTTTCCTTTTAACCCAGAAGAAAAGCCAGAGGGAAATCACTTTGGCTTTGATTTCACTTCCAGCGATGTGTACGACGAGCGTCCACTCACACTACGTCTCTGTTGCTTTTGATAAATTTCACAATCATGTCTCTGTCCCTCCCTCCCTCCCTCCCTCCCTCCCTCCCTCCCGCCCTCCCACCCTCCCTCCCTCCCTCCCTCCCTCTCCTGATATTCTCATCATTTTCTTTGTCTCCTTATTCTTCTTGACAGTCATTTTGATTACATTTTACAGATAGAAGGCTATAACGGACTGGTCTTTCTCAACATTGTTCTGGTTCCATGAAAAGAGGTGGCTATAATCTAAAGCTATTCTACACTCCAATACTAAACAACCCTTTGGTAATCAACGTTGTCGGTTTACTGGTCCAAACTATGCCTGTGATTTTAATAGATTTTAACGCAAATCATCAAGATGAAAGTGAAGATGGCTATGAATTGAAGACCATGCACTCTCAAATGGCCCTCTCCATAGTGCATGTTACGACCAGGACATGCTACCAGGGGTCTCTTCACAGCCCCCAAATCTAAAAGGAATTCAAGCCAACTCACAGCACAACACCTCCCGCTTTCTGACCTAAATAACTTGGAGACCTATGTATAGGTACTCATCAGGGAACTTAGTAGGATCGTAAAACTCCGGATGCACGGTTGCTGTGGTGAAGCCGGAGAAAACTCCATTTGATAGGCTTCTTTGGCTCCTTTTATATGAGCATGGGGTGAAGGACTTTACACAAAGCTCCGTATGACGAATTGAAGGACCCTTGGTGAAGATCCATATGACGCACACAGTTTTGTTTGTTTCATATACTGTAAGCAGCATATTGAAACTGTATGAATGAGCCGGCTATGTCTGATAGTCTGTGTGATTGTATGTTGATATGTGACTCTGTTCATGTCAGGGGAGCTGAGTAGGAGTCGATGACCTCGGTGGAGCTCCACATGATCATGGTATTGATGTCAGACGGTAGGACACGGATCGCGTGGAAGAGTAGTGCCAAGTAGTACCAAGTACTGAGAAAGAGTGCATGTGCAAGCTCTTTTGTACGCCACTAAGAGTTAAGCAGCAATCATGTACAGTACTTACTCATTTGGTAAAATTTCTGAATACCATTTTCTATCACTGACAACAGTCATTATTTTGGTGATAATGCCCTAGTAAGTCAGTGTTTGGAGGATATATTGGCACGGTTTAACAACTACCATGCCAATATATCCTCCAAACACCGGCTTCGAGGGGCATTATCACTTTTCTACAAGGGGTTACCAACATATTCAAATAATGATTGACATACAGTATTTTCATTAAAATCTTTATTTTGATGAATGTGTTCATACGCTTTCATCCTTCCACGAGATATAGTCCCGACTCAAATCTAGGCTTGCTACCCAAGCCGGCTGGTCATTCTATGTATTCGGTTGCCGGAGACGCGACCCAGTCGTTAAGTCTTTTTATTTGTTGTTTTTGTTTGTTCTAAATGTTCCATTGCGATGAAAACCAAAGTTCCAAAGGTTGGGCCTAATATAGTGTATAAGAGGTTATACAATAAGTTCTGTAGTGATTCCTATGTTGATTATGCAAATCATATTTGCTGGTCTGTGGTGTGTAATGAGCAACCAGATGCTGTACTTGACACATTTATGAAATTGCTTATTACAGTTACTAGTAAGCGTGCACCCATTAAGAAAATGACTGTAAAACGGTTAAACCACCATGGATTGATGAGGAATTGAAAAATTGTAAGGTTGAGAGGGATGAGGCAAAAGGTATGGCAAATAATGTCTGGCAGCACAACCGATTGGCAAACATACTGCAAATTGAGAAATCATGTGACTAAACTAAATACGTTTAAACTATACTATATATAAAAAAATGTATTTAAAAAATGATAGTAAAAAGCTTTGGAGCACACATGACATTTTGGGAAAAAAGGCAAGCTCTACTCCATTATTCATTGAATCAGATGGCTCGTTCATCACAAAACCAACTGATATTCAAATCTAATTAAATTTGTCACATGCGCCGAATACAACAGTGAAATGCTTACTTACAAGCCCTAAACCAACAATGCTTTTAAGAAATTTTAAGGGAAAAAAAGTTAAGTTAAAAATAGAAAATAAAAGTAACAAATAATTAAACCGCAGCAGTAAAATAACAATAGAGAGGCTATAACAATACAGAGCCTATATACAGGGGTACCCCCTGTATATAGCCTCTCTATTGTTATAGCCTCTCTATTGTACAGAGCTTGCCATGCGGTAGCAGAGAGAACAGTCCATGACTAGGGTGGCTGGAGTCTTTGACAATTTTTAGGGCCGTCCTCTGACACCGCCTGGTATAGAGGTCCTGGATGGCAGAAAGCTTGGCCCCAGTGATGTACTGGGCCGTACGCACTACCCTCTGTAGTGCCTTGCGGTCGGAGGCCGAGCAGTTGCCATACCAGGCAGTGATGCAACCAGTCAGGATGCTCTCTATGGTGCAGCTGTAAAACCTTTTGAGGATCTGAGGACCCATGCCAAATCTTTTTCAGTCTACTGAGGGGGAATAGGCTTTGTTGTGCCCTCTTCACGACTGTCTTAGTGTGTTTGGACCATGATAGTTTTTTGGTGATGTGGACTACTTTAATATTTTTTTTAATTGTCAAAGTTAGCAAACTTAGGCATTACATGCCAGCAAATGCTGACAATACACATTCAAGTATATCTGACAAAATTATGTAAACACACAATCAGGTCTACATGAAATTGGTTAAAAAGCAACAATTTTGTAGTTTTGGAATGGCCTAGTCAAAGTCCAGACCTAATCCCAATTAAGATGTTGAGGCAAGACTTGAAATGAGCAGTTCATGCTTAAAAACCCACAAATGTTGCTGAGTTGAAGCAGTTCTGCATGCAAGAGTAGGCCAAAATTCCCCCACAGCGATGTGAGAGACTGATCAACAACTAAAGGAAGCATTTTTTTATATTTTATTTAACCTTTATTTAACTTGGCAAGTCCGTTAAGAACAAATTCTTATTTACAAAAGGCAAAATGCCTCCTGCGGGGACAGGGGCCTGGGATTTAAATAAATAAATACAATATAAATATAGGACAAAACACACATCACAACAAGAGCGACAACACTACATATAGAGAGACCTAAGACAACAACATAGCAAGGCAGCAACACATGACAACACAACATGGTAACAGCACAAAACATTATACAAACATTATTGGGCACAGTCAACAGCACAAAGGTCAAGAAGGTAGAGGCAACAATACATCACACAAAGCATCACACAAAGCAGCTAGGTGTTACAACCAGTTATTGAGTGTAAGGATTACTTAACTTTTTTGCACAGGGGCATTGGGTGTTACATAACTTTGTTATTATTAAATAAATGAATAAGTATGGAATTGTTGTTATTTGTTTACTCAGGTTCCCTTTATCTAATTTTAGGTTTTGGTTGAAGATCTGATAACATTCAGAATCAAAAATATGCAAGAATAGAGAAAATCAGAAAGTGGGCAAATATTTTTTCACGGCACTGTATATCAATAAAAAGTTATGCTGAGTCATGATTTTGACTGGCTGAGAAAAGCTGCCTGCCTGTCTGTCTTGTCCCAACTCCTGACACGTTCATTACTATGGGACAGCTGGAGATGAAATTTCAATACTGAAACAATGTTCCAAATGTCAGAGAGAGACAAATCTCCGCTGTTGAAAACCAAATGCAAATTAGAGATAATGTCTAGATGCTTTTAACAGTGGAGATCAAGTTTATAAATTGCCTGGCTGGGCTGATGAGACAGTGGATGGCACAGATAGATGGAATAATGAATAGGCATTTCAGTGTCATAGTTTTAGCTGTTGGTAATTTGTGGAATAGACACTGGCTGGAACTTAGTTTTAACCAATCAGCATCTAGAATTAGACCCACCCGTTGTATAATGTGCATTATGCACTCGGCCAATTTCTGAGTTTAGCCTTGAAATCTGGCATTACACACACCCCCTAGCAACATTGTCTCACTTTATGTTTTGTTTCTGCAAATGAATGTTTTGTCCTATTGTCAATAGATTGCATGTTTGCTAGACAAATGAAAGTGTGTCTTTAGTGATGTTTTGGGCAGGAAAGAATGCCTTTCAAAAGGGATTGTGGTTACCAGGCAACAAGGACAAAAACCAATCCGAGGCTGAAGGAACAAACCAAGGTTTTTTTTTCTTATTCTTTGCTTTTCTGAGTTGCTCTCTCTCACTCTATCACACTCCCTCTGCCTCATTTTCTCTCTCTTACACGCATTGCTATGCCTGGAACCAAAATCCTCTCCCAATCGGATTTGACCATGGAGAAGAGTCTTAGCCCAGTTCTTATGCTCACGTGTGGGATTTATGTCCAACTGAAATAGAAAAGAGCGCTTACGTACACTGGACAAGGTATTGGGCTGCTACCAAAATCTCAAAAGGTTTGCATTGTGGGATTGGAAGCCCAACTGGATGCTGTGTTGACCTAATTCAGGAGATAAGAAGGGTTCAAACACAGTGGGCCTACTGACTGGGTGAGGTGAAGGGTTCAAACACAGTGGGCCTACTGACTGGGTGAGGTGAAGGGTTCAAACACAGTGGGCCTACTGACTGGGTGAGGTGAAGGGTTCAAACACAGTGGGCCTACTGACTGGGTGAGGTGAAGGGTTCAAACACAGTGGGCCTACTGACTGGGTGAGGTGAAGGGTTCAAACACAGTGGGCCTACTGACTGGGTGAGGTGAAGGGTTCAAACACAGTGGGCCTACTGACTGGGTGAGGTGAAGGGTTCAAACACAGTGGGCCTACTGACTGGGTGAGGTGAAGGGTTCAAACACAGTGGGCCTACTGACCGGGTGCTGCGCAACATACACAAACAACAGAAATCTCCTTTGATGAGGAATTTAGAAAGTGCCTTTGGGGCTTTCACAACTCGTGGCGAAGCACCAACATGTAAACACCTCCATCAGTCTGAACAGCACCAGCATGTAAACACCTCCATCAGTCTGAACAGTTAATTACACCAACATGTAAACACCTCCATTAGTCTGAACAGTTAATTACACCAACATGTAAACACCTCCATTAGTCTGAACAGTTAATTACACCAACATGTAAACACCTCCATCAGTCTGAACAGTTAATTACACCAACATGTAAACACCTCCATCAGTCTGAACAGTTAATTACACCAGCATGTAAACACCTCCATCAGTCTGAAAAGTTAATTACACCAGCATGTAAACACCTCCATCAGTCTGAACAGTTAATTACACCAACATGTAAACACCTCCATCATTCTGAACAGTTAATTACACCAACATGTAAACGCCTCCATCAGTCTGAACAGTTAATTACACCAACATGTAAACGCCTCCATCAGTCTGAACAGTTAATTACACCAACATGTAAACACCTCCATCAGTCTGAACAGCACCAGCATGTAAACACCTCCATCAGTCTGAACAGTTAATTACACCAGCATGTAAACACCTCCATCAGTCTGAACAGTTAATTACACCAACATGTAAACACCTCCATTAGTCTGAACAGTTAATTACACCAACATGTAAACACCTCCATCAGTCTGAACAGTTAATTACACCAACATGTAAACACCTCCATCAGTCTGAACAGTTAATTACACCAGCATGTAAACACCTCCATCAGTCTGAACAGTTAATTACACCAGCATGTAAACACCTCCATCAGTCTGAACAGTTAATTACACCAACATGTAAACACCTCCATCAGTCTGAACAGTTAATTACACCAACATGTAAACGCCTCCATCAGTCTGAACAGTTAATTACACCAACATGTAAACGCCTCCATCAGTCTGAACAGTTAATTACACCAACATGTAAACACCTCCATCAGTCTGAACAGCACCAGCATGTAAACACCTCCATCAGTCTGAACAGTTAATTACACCAACATGTAAATACCTCCATTAGTCTGAACAGTTAATTACACCAACACGTAAATACCTCCATCAGTCTGAACAGTTAATTACACCAACATGTAAACGCCTCCATCAGTCTGAACAGTTAATTACACCAACATGTAAACGCCTCCATCAGTCTGAACAGTTAATTACACCAACATGTAAACACCTCCATCAGTCTGAACAGTTAATTACACCAACATGTAAACACCTCCATCAGTCTGAACAGTTAATTACACCAACATGTAAACGCCTCCATCAGTCTGAACAGTTAATTACACCAACATGTAAACGCCTCCATCAGTCTGAACAGTTAATTACACCAACATGTAAACACCTCCATCAGTCTGAACAGCACCAGCATGTAAACACCTCCATCAGTCTGAACAGTTAATTACACCAACATGTAAATACCTCCATGAGTCTGAACAGTTAATTACACCAACATGTAAACGCCTCCATCAGTCTGAACAGTTAATTACACCAACATGTAAACACCTCCATCAGTCTGAACAGTTAATTACACCAACATGTAAACACCTCCATCAGTCTGAACAGTTAATTACACCAACATGTAAACACCTCCATCAGTCTGAACAGTTAATTACACCAACATGTAAACACCTCCATCAGACTGAACAGTTAATTACACCAACATGTAAACACCTCCATCAGTCTGAACAGTTAATTACACCAACATGTAAACGCCTCCATCAGTCTGAACAGTTAATTACACCAGCATGTTAATTACTGACCACTCACTCCTCACTCACTTCACCTCAAGTCAGACGTCTAGAGTTTTTACAGAGCCACCGAGTGCTGTACAGGCACAGACTTCTGGCAGGCGGTGCCACTTCCCCCTCTCTTTCTGCCTTTTTTCCTGTGAAGGCTGAGTCTTTTTGCCTTGCCAACCCATGATTCATTAGCCATGCAACGTGGGCACAATAATTGAACATAGTGCAGCGACGATGTCACAGTCTACCAAAAAAAAGAGTCATTGCTTTTCTCCAAAGGTATTTTCCCCTATTGGTTTATGCCATCTGAAGATTGATTCAGCAGAGACATTTTTTGAATTTATTATAATTTATGCAAGACTTCACATGAAAAACACATTGTAGAACTGGTAGAACCCGGTGCAGGCGAGGTGGTGCACAACTAATAAGACCTATTATAGATAGAGAGAGAGAGAGAGAGAGAGAGAGAGAGAGGAAAGAGGGGGAGAAAAACATTCATTGTGTTGTGGACTCAACAAACTATTGGAGCATGGGGTGTAAATTAAATTGGCCTGCTGTCGAAAGTTTCCCATACAAGAGAACCTTCCTGTCCTCAGTTATTTTCCTGTGCTGTGTTTGCACACCTTCTTTGTGGGAAGCCGACAGGCCATACCAGCCAAACGGATATTGACAGGAACAAACAAATAAAGCACTGACCATATAGTATCATTTCCTGGAACATATCTCAAACGTTTTCTCCATGAGGCACAGCTGCTGCTATTGGTGAAGCTTTCTGTGTGACAATAAGAAGTTATGTGTGCAAAGATTGAATATGAGATGTGATTTCCTCTCCCAGAAACAAGTAGGACAAAAGTAAACCCCTCTGACTGTCATTGTTCTTGGTCATTCGATTGCACACATTTGTTGAAACCTCCCTTCAGATTATTTTGTCAAAGGATTCTCTCAAGAGCTTTCGGAAGCCCTCTTAAGAAAATGTGGAAATGTAATTTTGTCAAATGATCCGCACAGAAACCATGATCTAATTTAAAGTGATATCAAAGCCAAGGGCCTCTGCCGAAGTAAGGAAAGAAATTGGCTGGTACGAGTCACAAAAAGAAAACCTGATCAAAATAAGTATTTTATTCTAACAAAGAGAAGTCTCTTTCGTTTGCTGGTACCAAGCATCACTAGGTGACTGGAAAGTATATGACTTAAAAGTAGCTATGTGACATACTCCAATAAGCACGTGTGATCCAAGGCTTAATTTGCGACGTGAAGGGGTGGCAGGTAGCCTAGTGATTAGAGCACTGGGCCAGTAACCGAAAGGTTGGTGGATTGAATCCCCGAGCTGACAAGGTAAAAATCTGTCGTTCTGCCCCTGAACAAGGTTTCAACAAATCTCTATCACTGTTCTTAGGCCGTCATTGTAAATAAGAATTTGTTCTTAACTGACTTGCCTAGTTAAATAAAGGTTACATAAATAAAAAGGTGAGTTCTAGACAGTCTATGTTTTTAATGTACATTTAAACATGGGCTATAAAACCACTAATGAGCATAGGGAAGCAACATATTGATGGTAGTAAATCTACATATGTAGGATCTTAATTTGAACTATATTGTCATAGAAAAAGTATCCTTCAGCAACAGGATTTGAATGTTTAGTCAATAATGTTGCTTGGTCTATTAGCTGGCCAAAAGCAGACTACATGAAAAGTGCAATACTGTTAATATAACTGTGTGTTAGTTTGGGTTTTCAGTGAATTTGTGTAAACCTACCAAAAGCGTGCTAGCATGCCAGACCCACCAATTTAAATGTGTCAAGAACGGCAATGCTGCTGCGTTTTTCACATTCAACAGTTTCCTGTGTGTATCAAGAATGGTCCAGCACCCAAAAGATATCCAGCCAATGGCAGGCCAGTGGTCAAAAACGGGTCATTGATGAAAGAGGACAAAGGAAGCTGACACAAATTGTGCAGAGCAACAGAAAGTCAACTGACAGTCCAGTATAACATTAGTGCCCAAAGACCCATAAAATAATTCATAACTCGTCATAACTTGACACGGATGGGGTATGGCAGCCGATATTCCACTTCTTTCAGCAAAAAAACAAGAAACGCCGGTTGCAGTGGGCTACGGAACGAAAACCCTAGACACTGGAGAATTGGAAAAACATTGCCTGGTCTGATGAATCCCGGTTCCGGCTGTTTCACGCTGATGGGAGGACTATATATCCATGATGCCACGTGTCAACATTGCAGGCTGGTGGTGTGATGGTGTGGGGTGTGTTTTCATGGCACACATTGGGCCCCTCGGTAAAAGTGGACCAACATTTCAATGCCATAGGATATCTGACTATCATTGCCAATCAGGTGCATCCCTTCATGGCAGCAGTGTATCCATCTGCTAACTGATTTTTTCAGGAGGATAATGCCCCATGCCACAAGGCTAGGATTGTCCAGGAATGGTTCCACGAACATGACCGTGAATTCAGCTTACTGCAGTGGCCTGCCCAGTCACCAGATCTTATTCCAATTGAGCATCTGTGGGATGAGATGAAACAAGATATTTGAGAGAGAGATCCACTGACATTACCAGCCAACTTGACACAACTGTGGTAAGCATTGGAGTCAACATGGGGCAGCATCCCTGTGGAACACTTTCAACACCTTGTAGAGTCCATGCCCCGATGAATTGAGGCTGTTCTGAGGGCAAAAGGGGGTGCAACTTGAGATTAGGAAGGTGTTCTTAATGTTTTCTACACTCAGTGAATTTCAACTGATCTAACTCCTGTTAGGGTTTAACCAACTATTTGTTAGCATAACCTATATAAAATAACAGAGAAGCTATGCCACAATATTAAGTATATAAACTATAGATAATTGAATACTGCTATATGTTAGAGTAAGTGGCTCATGTGATGGTGGGTCATGTGGACAGAATGATGATGCTTTAAAACAGGGTTTTGCAAGAGCTTTTTGCTGAACAACAGCAATAACAAGATAATGGGTGCAATGTAGGGGTTTTAGAGAACTGTGCATTGTGTAACAAGGTGTAGGCAGCTGACTTAGTGATAGGAGGTTGTGAAACCCATCACAAGGGGAGCATGTGAGGAACAGGTAGAGTGGAGAAACAACAGTATAAGTAAATCACTGGAAATTGAGTGGTTGCTGACTCTTGAGTATACACTAAGAAGATAAGATCCAACGCCAGGCAACATGTGATGCGTCACGAGGTTGGGACCAACCTGCACGCCAACGATAGGCTGGAGTAAGTCTAAACCACACCCAGTCTCTACTCTGACAGGCCCATCAAGGAGTGGGAACTACGTCTGTCAAGAAGTATTTAAAGAAGAACTTGTCATGACATTTCAGTTCTCTGTCTGCCCTGCGTGGTGTTACAGAGAGACCGTATATACCAACATCATATTTTCCATTTGTACTATCATTCTATTTACTTAAAGATGAATTAAATAATCATTGCAAAACTAAGTTGCATGGTTTGTTTATATCCTAATACCAGATTCGAATTGACGCGACCCGACACTCCTATTCTAATCCTACCAGATCTTCAAGGGAGAATCAAGCACTGACCTTGGGGCAGATAGAGGCCATTCATAGCCAATGATGGCCAACGATTTGCGATGATGTCAGTTGAGTACATGCTACAAAGTAAATATAGAAAGTGGGTCGAGACACTCACTGGTCTTGACGTAACTTCTATTTGTAGAGGTGAGGGGAGAAAAACACTAGGAGGGAAATTAGGTTATGGTGGCATTATTAAAGGATGTTCTCTCTGTTTAAGGGGGGATGTATTCCGCCAGACGCTGCAGGAGAAGAAGAGAGAACTCATCAGGAAGAGGTTAGACCCGAACCTCTGGAGGGGCCCAGGCATCCAATTACTCAGTCCTCCAGACTTCTGTACATCACACCCATTTAGGGCTTAAGTACCCATCCTGCAAAGTCTGTTGCAAGGTATCAAACGTGGACCACTTTTTGTAAATTCATGCTCGCACAATATTCAGTCTATGATTAGGTTGACAAGTCAATCTGATGAATTAAAAGGGAAATGGCATTTAGTGTTGCTCAGTGTTGCTGTACCATATCATACATCAAGACATCAAAAGAATCTAATTAAAAATGGGTGACATTTTCAATGAACTACTGCCCTTCATTGATTTGCGGTTATCAGACAGCAATTGCTTTAGTGAATTACTTTGATTCACTTATTCAGTTCTTATTTACAGTATATCTTTCTGCCATAGTTTGCACCTGAAACTCATGCTGTGTTCTGCCCTAACTAATCATTAACCTTTTCACAACACCTTTGTAAACTATGGAATTTATGTCCTCTGACCGTGGTAACACGTTCAAAGCATTTACATGACTTTTTTGTTGTTGTTGAAACTGTTGCTACAAAAGTTGCTGAAGGTTTCCTCATGCTGGAGTACTCTTTTGGATGCAAACTTGGTTTCAGCTTCCCATATTGGTCACTATGTGTCATTCACCCTCCTGACATGGAGTACATAATGTCATAATGGGATTAACACCTCTTCTGTCTGTGAGAAAAGTCATATAAGATTACACCAGTCTCAGTACTACAAGTACCAGAACTGAGTCGTGAGTGTATTTCTTCAGTGCAGTGTGTGTATAGACACTGCGTCACCTATTGCTGTTGCCTTGACTCCATGGCGCTTTTACTGCGGAAAGGCGATAGGTATCTGGCCGTTCGAGCGTCTCAACCATTTCCCACTCTTCAGCCTACATAAGGCAATGAGCCGCACACTAATGGGTCAGTAACGAATTTAACCCATCGCTAATGGGTCAGGTAGCTGACTGCAGGGGGATGACAGTAGGTGGGCGTGAGTGAAGAGGTCCTTAGCATGGTCATACAATACCATCTCGATTGATTACAGAAACACCCAAGAACTCGCTAAGGTCTACAGGCAGGAGCTATAGTAGCCAATGTTCTCTGCTATTATACGTATTGTCTTGACTTGGGTATTGTGAAAGAGAACATAAACACCTATTGTGTTGGCCCTGTACTGGGAATCATTCTGTCTAACTCCGAATATTGTGTAAAAGAAGAGCTATTCTTTCACATTGAGAAGCAGGGCAAGGAGTTGATGATAAGGAGGTGCATTTGGCAAAAAAACAAGGCTCCAATGTCACGTGGGAGAAAATTGGATTTAAAACTTGAAACACAAGATGTGGTGACTTCAGGGTACTAGATTGGCTTTGTGGGATTTTCACGAATCCAATTTATGGACTGCCAAGAGGAAGAGTGGGAAGATTGAACTCAAGCAATTCTAAAAAGGAAATGTCTTTAGCCCTGTCAGACAGAGGACATGTCAAGACACGCCCCTTATTTACATGTCTGCAATATCTTCTATAATATGAGCCTTAGCCCCTGTTAGTGGAACGCAGCAGCCTCTTCTGGCTAAAGCCATGATGAGGTGGATTTCAACATCAATGATTTCATTGCAATAAAGAAACTGGGACAGAGGACAAGACTGCTGCCCATGCTGCCAGGACTCCCAAATTAGATTTCGGAGGCATCTGCTTGTAGGATTGCTCAATACGTCTTGATGCCAGAGGGCAGGGTATGCATAGCCAAACTCTCGACATTATCGGGACACTGGTGGCATATGTTTTTAAACTGAAAAGAGAGTTACAATATTATATCATCAGGCGATTACAAAGAAAAAAACCTCAATGAAAGAAAGCGGTACAAGATGAAACGGCAATGAAGGAGACGAGACGCCACATGATAAATCGGAGCGGGCATGTGGCAGGCGCACCTGCTGCAGCGCGCTTTGATGAATATCTCCCTGTCACCAGCACAGGCCTGCAGGACAGCATAATTACAACCCTTTAATTTCCTCCATCTTGACAGTACCGCTGAGCCCAGGGAAACCCGGATCGGTCCAAATTCATCACAGGCTTATTAACACAGGTCATTGGCTGGTGCCCTGTTTCAATGTCCTCTTATCTACCCCCTTCCTCGCCCCCTATTTTCATATGGGAAGGCGCATATTGACAAGACGAAACTATTGAAATAGAAATGTAACTAAATAAACAATACTCATAACAACTGTTTTACCAGCCTTGGAAATAAGATTGATTTGAGTTGAAGCAGTATACAGTATGATACCTTGTGTGTTCATAGACCTTTTCTTTTCAATCAAACTGGCTTTGACTGATATTAATTAAATTAATGTTCATATTCAATACTAGTTCTCTCTGCAAAGCTGTCTGATAAAAATGACTAGCCTAGCAGCTTGGAGTCTTCTGTCATGTCTTTGCTATGCCGGATTAAGTGATATGACATGCTATTCTATAAAATAATTTCTCTGTAATTAATATTACCTGATTGAACTAATCATGTAAATGTAATTAACTAGAAAGTCGGGGCACCACAAAATAATGTTTATAGAGCTGTTATCTTCCGAATAAACTCTTAAAGACCTGGTCATCTTTTACATCAATAGCGGTCAATTCTTAACCGCCACCTTACTCAGTCTCATCTGAAGTCGTAGAATTCTTGGTTATCTTCACGAACGCTGGCTAGCAAGTTGAATCAGCAATACAAAATTTGGTTTAATTATTTATTTACTAAATACCTAAACAATCACACAGAATTACACATACACAGGATGGGTCATACATTGATTACTAATTATGTCATAAAAGAAAACGTCCCTAGTGGACGGAACAGATATGACGGCTGGTTACACAAAGAAAGGGGGTTGGGTTTTGAATGAAAGCGCGGGAAGACTGAGGAACAAAGGAATTTTGTCTCTGATCGGACCGTGTAAGCTATGCTATCGTAAATACAGAATCTTATGCATTCTAAATAACTGCCCATTTGGAAAAGGAAAATGCAAGGAATATTTACTCTGAGCTGCGCTTCAATAGGTTGGTCGTAGATGGAAGGCCGTGTTGCCCAACAGAGATCTACCTGTCCTCTGAAGAATGTCTGGTAGAATGGATGCGTTGTAGTAACGTTGTGTGTTTGGTAGAAGATCACTTATGAAAACCAATTATCTCATTTAGAAGCTAAAATGACATTTCATCTTTTCACAAATAGCTTCATATTTAAACATTTAAATTGCACAACAATTCCATGTGAATCTGATAACTAGAATGTGTAGACTTTCCAATATACAGTTTATGCCATCCTATCATCAGTAATAATGTCTCAGATGACAACTGATCTGATATCATATTCTTTAAGTACCAACGCATATTTTCAACTGGTTGGATTACCGAAATATAGTTCTGGTCCCCACCATTTTGATGTTTTCAGACTCTCTATGTTAACAAAGGGCTTTCCAAGAGTCACTCTGTAGAGTAGAGAGAGAGAGGAACGGGGAAAGGTATTTATGGGGGTCATAAACCTCACCAACAGGCCAAAGTCATGACACTTCCATGCAAAACTGTCTGCCGTGAGATAAGGTGACACGTCTATGTGGCTTAATCTCTCACTGTCATGTGCAATCATACCTCAGGATTTTCAGATATCTCGGTGGCGATCTTTGTATTTTCTTTTTCCATGTCCTGTTCAGTTACATTTAGCCTACAGCTTACAAAGTCATGGAGAGACCTTGGAGCTGGGAGTAAGAACAGGCTCTATCTTTAGTTCCAGATGTGTTGACAAAACACACTGCTGTAAGAGCTGTTGACAGTTATTCCCTCTTATCTCTACCATGGGCTTTTCCGCTTATCTCAGGAGGGCCACTTTGTGGAGTTACTGTGTTTAGAGTATGGGATTGTATGTAAGGATAATACATACTGTATATTTAGTATATAAGGACAACAAGTATACAAGGACAATCTTAACAAACTCATTTTCAATGTAAGTAAAGGTCATAGTAACTAAAGGTCATGGTAACTGAAGGTACAGGTGAACGACATTGGACCAAGGGTCATTAAGCATGGTATTCCAAAGTACCTTACATTTAACAAGTAAAGGTTATCCTCTATAGAACACATTTCTCCAATAAATCCCATGGTGGCTACTTGCTGGCTTATATATTTGTTGAGGTATTGTTTTGGGCTGTAGTGGTGATACTACTATATTACTATGGGGGAGCCAAAAGCATTTCAATAACAACATGCAAATAACCTTGTTAAAGGATGAATCAGATGCAATGTCTTGCCTTTAATAGTTTCATATGTCATTGAAAAGACGCTCATGAAAGCAGTTATGGGCTATCTATGTCAAGCATATTGGTGCAATCGATTCAGTAAATCCTTGGGGTATGGGAAGGTCATAACCAAGAATAAGGCAATCTGTTCCCTGAACAAAAAATGTCACTTCTGGTTTGAAATATGTTAAATGATACTCTGAACACTGTTTTTCAACAGTATGGCAATCAACCAGAAAACTATGTATTGGAGGGAGGCGGCATTCTTTCTGGATAATACCTTCTATCAGGCATAGCAGAAATTGCGGAGCTGACCGCTCAACTGGGACTTGCTGGAACTCATAAACTGATTAATGGTCGTGGTTGGTCAATGGATCAGCTGAACGCTAAATGATGGTAAGTCTTGTGAGTATCCACATCTGACCTTCGTCTTTGATCAGTTCCATTGTACCTAGTACTAGTTGATATGGAGAATAACACATTGATGAGGTGCTATGCAGAACTGTTGTATAGAGTCTTGTATCATGCATTATCAGTTCAACAGTTTATGTGTATAACTTGCTGAACTCATGGAAGACAACTTTTGAAGCTACTTATGTTTAACCGTGTTTAATGTCCACAAGTTTCTACCCAGAATTAACACCACGCAACAGATCTCACCCTCAGTCAATGTGTATGCCGTTCCTCATCAAAGTCAATCAGCGTTGCTCTTGAAGCGCAGGGGATGAGGGGGAGGAGTGTGGCAGGGGTTAAAGCTTGAAGCATTTGTTCAATGAAAGGAGAACCTCCTATCAAATGCTTCTGAGATTATGGCTGATGACACATACGGGGGTCAACCCGGAGAGGAGGATCTCCATTTGGCGTTAATCAAGAGGCATGTCGGTCTGCCAAGCCTTTCATCCCTGACTCTGATGGTGATGATGAGAGAACCATTCACCTTGGGTTTCCCTTTTGAATAGAAAGTTCCATAACTCAAATCAACTAGAGGGGCCGTCTCACAGGAGCAGAGGATTTATGGGAATTTGTTGAAATATTAAAGTGTTCTATTGCATATCGCTCAATCCTACTGGATCAGAGGAAGGTTGAGGTGATTTGCGCAGGTATTTCCTCAGCCTCTGAGATGTTGAGGTCATAGACACTAAGGCTGGGGGTGACTACATTCCCAGTGGACTACCCTTCATTTTAAATGTTTATTATTTTTCATATTTTCTCCCCTTTGGAATTCTTCACTGGCATGTGACACAGTTGCAACTACTGTTGGTAAATGTGGGGTACAGACCTAACATAAGACTGAAATAGTGAGAATCTCAGGTTATTAAGTGATTAAACGTCCAATTACTCAGCGCTGTTCGTTCAAAACATGCGATGAGACACAGAGAAAACAACGTGGAAATAAACTTGGAGCTACAGTTTGATAACAGTGTTAGACTAATCTCACAAAGCACAGCGACTCATGTTTCCAGTTTCAAACGAACAACCCAAACGAGGGATATCACAACAAAGAGAAACGCAGGAAGTAGTACTCAGTGGACATTTAAAAAGAACTAGGAGCTTGTTATACCAATTAAATGAATGTCTGGAAAGAGGAAGACATGAGGGAGAGAAGGAGGGAGCGAGGGATTGTACAAATAAGTTTCCATTAGCTGAGAAATCCAGAGTTTAAAACACAGAGCCAGTTGTTTAGAGTCCCTCCTTTTTTCCTCTTGTCATGTCACCCCGGGCAGAGCAATGAAGGAATATTCATAGATGTGAATTGCCTGGCTCTGGAAAAAAGGATGTGCTGGCTTCTCTATACAGTTATGTCTGCCAGGTATCTGCACTCTAATGGTGGGCCCTCTCAGATGAAAGCCGATCCCTCAGTTACATTGGCAATAAAGAGGTGGAGGGGAGGCATATGAATATCCACTGCTGACATGCTGGACAGATAGGGAATCACTCCAGAACAGAGCTGCAATGGAAGAGGGCTGCTGCAGGGGTGAGCTATGTTATGCTGGCCACAGGGAGCCACATCAAACTAAGACAGATCTTAGTAATATTCAACGCTTCTTAATGACAATAGTTCATTGCTTCTCACTTAGAGTAGACACTGAATACATCCGGGCGTTAGCTTTCCTGTTCTTTTAAAGATACGCTATTTTGTATCCAGACGTGTGACAAACTTACAGACATTGGACCATAATGCATTTGGGGCTCATTTCAGTGAACGAGCAACAGATGTTTTCCCTATGTGCTTTGTATATTTTTGCATATTTTGCGGTGCTAAATATGATAACATACGCAGACAATATATAGACTTGTTTGAGTGTCTGTATAAACCCAGAGATTTAGAACATAATACGGTATAACATCTGGAAGTATGAAAAAATGATACAGACCTGTTACATTTGCGCAAGATCTGATTTCTGCCAAGAATTATATGTCATATATAGCAGTACATAGGTTTGTAGAGTCTATAGAGGGTGATTTGTATTCTAACCTACAGTACTTCTGTTTTCCCTGTGAACCTGTTCCCTGTGCTAAAGCTTTGCCACTGTTGAGAGATGGGAATTGGACCAGACCTCCAATATAGACTGGTGAGCGATAGCATCTGTACAGATGTTGACCAATTTGGATTAGTCTCCACAGTCTTTTCACCAAGGACCAGTGCTCCCACGTAGTAATCCAGCTGACTCTGGGAACATCACCAGATAATCGGGACGCCATGTGAATTGATCAGTAGAACCTGCAGTCAGTGCTTGTGCCCCAAATGGAACCCTATTCCCTATTTAGTGCACTACCTTGACCAGGACCCATAGCGCTCTGGTTAAAAGGAGTGCACTATATAGGGGAAAAGGTTCCATTTGGGACTCAAACAGTGTGCCTGCCATTCATATGATGTGGCTCATGGTCCCTGGAGATATCTTCACTCCAGGTGCTCTAAGTCAAGCTGCACAGCTGCTTGTCCATAGATCTAGGAGACACACATATTTGAGCGATGGGAAGCCATGGTCACCACTCTGCTGATTAATGATCCTCCTATCACCTGCTGTGAGACCAAATGCAATACCATTACCACGAGTTAAACGCATCACTAGCACAGAGAATAGGAGGTGTTTCAGAGCATTAGTCGTAGATAAACTGCCAACGTGACGACAACATGGCATCAGGGTTGCCGTGAAGCATCTGTAAAAAGAAAAGGTCAGTCTTACACTTACTCTGACCAAACTATTAATGTAATTAGAAACTCCATACATATTATAAGCTGTAATGGATGTATATTTACACTTTGGGCTCCGCATTAACCATGTAAATACAATAGTATTGGATACATACAATGAATCGAAGAGGATAAATGAGCTAAAAGTATGTTTCCAACCGCATTATTTCTCTCATAAATTCAACTGATAATGAACAGTCTAATTATAATTGAAAGTGGCATAAACCCGCTAAATGTCACAGATACACACACCTACCTGGGCAGCAGATAGCCTGGTGGGTAGGAGCGTTGGGCCAGTAACCGAAAGATTGCTGGTTCGAATTCCAGAGCTGACTGTTCCCCGGGTGCTGATGACGTGGATGTTGATTAAGGCAGCCCCCTCTCTGATTCAGAGAGGGTTAAATGCAGAATACACATTTCAGTTGAACAACTGACTAGGTATTCCCTTTTCCCAATGTCTTCTATCAAACTAATGGATCTATGGATGTCTCTCATTTCCTCAACTGCTGTACTAACGAAACCGAATCTCCTACATACACCACACCACATTGGGAAAGATGTTCTTCGTCCAACAGAACCATTATATCAGTCTGGTACAAAACAAAACAGGACCGCTGCCCAATCTATCTATTCTGGTGGACAGCTTTTTGTCACAAGCCGTAGCTCTGGAGAAAGACAGACTTCAGAAAGACAGACTCGCCGAGCCCTGTCACCTCTACTGAAAGGATCTTAGAGCGTCTTGTCACACCCATCCCACCTCCCATTGTGTCAGTAGTCTGGGCTGGCAGGTCTCCATTGATCCGCTTCAGAGGTGCGATAATTGGCCCATTAAGAGCTAAAAAAGACAGCGAATCCAGCGATAGTAGTCTGGATTCTGTCTGAAAACACCATTTCCTTCTGCCGTTTGTGTGATTTTACTTGTGTAGCTCATAGAATGCGATGTAAGTGAAAAACGACAAACAGAATCTAGACCTCACCGAGTTCTGGTTGGATTATTAAAGGTGTTGTATGACAAAGTGTTGAATGCTCCAAAGTTGCCCTGTGATGAGTTATACAGTAGAAGTACTGTCAAAGCAAATGCATGCCACTCAGCTAAGGACCTGCTGGTCTGAACATACAAGTCCAATGCATCAAAAGAGATAGTGTGTCCTCACAGAGACTCAGCAAGTCACTATGTGGTGTTCTGCACATCTAGTCAACTCTTAGAGACAGGCAGACAGCATTTCACATCCAAGTTCTCAGTTCAACGCGGTTACGTCAGTCTAACATCATGTCAAAGTCACTACTCTGCTTTAAGCCACCACATTTTCCTGATCTTTTTACTTAAGAGGGCTTATCAAGTTCTCCCACAACATGGCACAGGACACTATTCCCTAAATACCTACTTTTAAGGGGTGATTGGTGACATTTTGAAACAGGGATTAGTGTAATCACATTTAGTCACTGAAGTGTCTCAGGCTTAGGTTTTTAAACAGGGTTGAACTCAAGATATTTTACTATTGAGAAAGACAAGCAAACAAACAACCATATTGGATGAGTTAATATCTTTCCAGATAGTCTGTACTGTAAAGCAATGTATTGACATTGAGTACTTCATTTCGCAGAACATGGTAATCTTTGTATACAGTTTACGGTCAGTTATTGACAAGTTAGATTGAGTGGATAGTTTCAATCCCACACAGCGAATAATAGAAGATCCCAACTTTGTTCCAGCACAGAGTAAGTGTGAATGAAGTCTCTATGTAATGTTGGCCTTGTTGGCTAAATGTATGTAAGTGCAATGGTTAGATCTTTTTTCAACCTGCCGTTGGAATAAGTCATGTGTAAACACTTTTCCTATGTCTAAGCAACATTAACACTGTGCCTCAATAACACTGGTCCCAATCTGTCATCTTATTTGATATAGAATGGTCATTTATGATTGCTTCCAAGTTTGCTACAGCATATACATTTTTTTCCTCAATAAAACACTAGGTTAGGATCAAATGATTCCACGGCAGCTGTTCTTGTTCGAAGTTCTACTTTCTCCCTGCTGTGTAAACACAATCATAGAGGAGAATAATTACTATATTTTCATTCTGGAGTCCTACTGAAGTTGTCAAACTGAAGTAAGATAAAGCTGAGCAAGACACATTATATTGCGCACAATACTTATTACCACAGTTCTTCAAATCTCAATGTCCTCATTTTGCCTTCTCAACAACTTTTTCTGAAAAGAAAGGGACTTTGTATTTAAAACAAGCCTTGATGAAATACAAGCTTTGAACTTCACAAATAGTTCAGTTTCTGGGTAATATGTTAATATTTTGCTTCCTTTTATTAACCTATTAGCCATTACATTTTGCTTACTGAGAATCCTTTAGCAATCAAGTAGATGATTGACTGCCTGTCCGTCCCATCTGTCCCTCCCACTTAAGCATGTCCAGGAAGCCCAACCCTGTGATCAAATATTAAAACATAGGTTTGAGTGAATGCATGAGGAATCATTCCTTTAACGGTTCAATCATTTGGACACTGTTAGTTTCACATCCATCCTCTCTCCCAAGCCAACCTTATTACATAACATTGCCAATTGTTTTCTGTGAACAGTATCAAAACACATTAGAGGAAAAAAGACAGAAATACAAATTGCAGGGTGAGGATCCAGTTAGGTTTTGGGGGTGGGGGGGGGGGGGGTAACACGATGAACTGCCTGCGACTCTTCTCCCCACCCTGCTGTCATCGAGGTCTCAGTGTCTTTCAAAGCAAAGCAGAGAACACTTGACAGCCTTCAGACTGCCTTGATTGAATCAATACAGACACTTGGTTGGGGGCGTAAACCTCATGGTCTACAAGACAGCTGTGCATGATGGATAAGAGGGAGCAGGGAAGTTGGCTGGCTGCTATAGCAACTCCCAACCTCTTAGTTATTCTTTAGTCATGTCGATTGAGATTATAAAAATATCTTCATTCTTTCTCTTCAGAGAATATACGTCTCCATTGTGAGTTAACGTTCTCCTGTTCTCCCTCTTTTCTCTTACCTGCTGACTAATAGTCAGCTGTCGTCATAGCTCTCCCCTCCACGATTCAGTCCTTGAAAGGACCTTTCAGTCCATGTATGACAGCTATGATGGAAATGACAAGTAAGTCTGGGAGATCTTTTCTGAAGAAAAGTGCAGGCTCAGTAAGGCTCTTTTCCAGACGACAAGACCCCTCATCGGGTATTTATGTAATGAGGCAAGTAAAATATTTAGGATGATGCCCAAATTAGCTTCGTTTGGTAGACTAGCAAGGTCGGGATCCATTCATTAGTACATTTCTGGATAGCACTTCTACCCATTAGAAAATCTCTAATCTACCTATAGAATGTCCTGTGGGGGGGGGGGGGGGGGGTACTGGTATCACCCAGTCTAACATGACCTGATAAAGAGTCATCAAAAAGTTGCTAAAGCACAGTCACACTAGGGAATGAAAGATAGTCTCTGCCATTTCTGAAAATAAATGTGGCTCTGCATATTGATCAAGTATCCTATTACTGCTATCTGAAGGGTTCCCGTTCCCTCAGTAAGATCCAACATACTGTATCTCTGACTGCTGACAAACAGCTGGCAAACACTGACACTTTAGCTGTGTTGAATGTTAAGTAACTGTGTGTTTGCAGGCACTTCCTTTGACAGTTTGCCAGTGCCGCGACAACATGTCTCTGAATGAAACGTGGTCTTTCCTCAACATTTATTTTGTCTGAATAACAAAATGGTTGAAAATGAGTTAAAAACAAACCAATGTATTTACTGTTGGTAATCATGCCTAGCACATTATATACACACAGTGCCAGTTTTATTTACTAGATTGGGGACGGTGGGAAGGTAATCATTACATATCCAATCAGTCCCGATTCCTCAATGCTAAGTTGGCCTATATGGCAGGAAAACAATGCAGCAAAAATGATTTAACTGGATGCCTTGGGAAGGAGGAGATGGGAGTAATGAACACGTCGCACAACAAAAACAGAAATAATAGAGGGATTAGCCGTGGCCTCACAGGCTTCTGTCCAGCCTTGTTTATTATTTACAAGTTGTGCATTGAGGCCTGCAGCGGGAGATAATATTGCATTGTCGTAGGGAGCGAGTGCAATAAGAGTGATGAGAAAAAGGGAGAGAACTGCAGGGTGCGTATCGCATCATCCCTCCCCCTGTGGAATATATTTTGGAGGAGACAGGAGAGGAGGCATTAGTCAGCTAGAGGTGCTTCTTTGTTTTGTTTGTCAGTAATATCATCTAATTTGAGGGGCGATGTATGCTGATTACATCCCAGGTTGTTGGAATTTCAGTCTAACTATGCCCTAAAATAATTTGGAGAGTGTTTGTTATTACTTGTGTGGTTGAAAATTGACCAATGGCAAGGCATACTTTGGTATTCAGTTTCTATGCCTACAGAATCACTTGGCAGAGAAGAAGCAGATGCTATTTCTGACCAAGGATGATTACGAGGAAAAACATGACTCATTCCTCACAGATAGATGGGGTCTATTATAGTTTACTGTTGTTTGTGTCTCAAGGTGTTACAGAAACCTTGTGGATTGGATGTGGGGTTGGTGTGACTGCGCTCCCTGCTATTTTGTCTGGGAGAGAATGGTGTGCAGACGTCTACTCCATTCGTCTTAGCTATTAGACAATACAAAACTGTTGATGTGCAATAATCAGCATCTAAAACAGATCAGAAGGATATGGTGTTTTGTCTCATTCTCCCCCCTCCTCCGAGATTCCTAGGCGCTGAATAGTTACGGTACATTCATCAGGGTCTGTACTCTGACGCACCACTCTATTGTAGTGGAGTAGGGTGAATCTTGTACAGTGATTAGTCCCCTGCCGCATACAGAGCCCCACACTTCCTTCCTGAACATCCTTTTTTTAATCCCCTTGTGTCAGAAAAAGTCCCTTCATTCGGAGTTCATCGGTTGGCCAGCCCTCAGGGTTCAGTTGGAATACGAGAGTTGCGGAGAGATTGCTAAAGGGCACAGATATCTCAGAGAGAAATCAGAGGCTAGGTGTTAGTCCCCTGGTTGGTAGACTTAGTTACACTCTGACCTCACCTTTTCAGCTTGGTAAGAGCTAAGACTAGGCTGCCCAAATAGGACACCAAATAAAGGCACTTTGAGAATACTCATTTTGGGGGATAAGGTATGCTGGTATTCAATGTCATTGCATTTGAAAATGTTGATGACAAAATGCCGTGTAGATAACCATGTATGCAGTAATGAATCAACTATACAATCAAAGGGTACAATCAAATGATACTACTATGCAATCAAATGACACCACTATACAATCAAATGTAACTTTGTTGTCTACTAGGCTACATAACCCTTTAAACCAAAAATAATTCTTGAGCACACCAGCAGATTACTGATGTAGTTACCTAAAGTAAGGTTACTTCTAAGATGTCTACAGACATTATACTAAAAGTTGATTTATTTGCAAAGATGAGAGGCTGTACTTTATTTTGATCTAAGATTCACCTCACGATCTGCCTTTAGAGCCAAACCAACCCAGTAATGAAATGTATTGCTAAAAAACAACACATAAAACCTGAAAGTATTAATTGACAATATTGATGCTAATTGATTTGTCTGTTCAAAATTGTAGAAAATAATAAAATATATATTACTGACGCTCAAATTGAAACCTTTAGGCTAGCTAAGGAGGTCAAACGAAATGTCCTAAAACAGAGGACATGGGCAAGAGATACAGAGGTACCTGGTATTATTATACCTCATTTTGGTGGGTATCTGATAGGTTATTGTCTTATTTGCAATATTGTAGCCTTCACTCAATTTACTGCTCTATGCAACATGTTTTCGATATTGTTTGTTAGCTAATTTCTGTGTTGTATGAGTTTGGAGTGCCGTAAACTATTGTTTTTAATACTGTACACTCTGAGCAATATGAGGAGCTTTGCCAATGTTTCTTGGTCATGGCTTATTTTTCTAATGCAGTTTAATTGTAGTTTCCCTCTCCCAACAGGATACTGTAGTATAGAAAAGTTGAGCCATCCTGGTGTTGATACATAACGAATAAGAAATACATGAACAGGTAGTGAATTGACAGTTAATGTATTTTTTATAGAACTAAATAGAAATGCACTCGATTTGCAGCCATCTTTCAGTGTTGGCCTGCTTACTGGCGGGTTCTTTATGCTTCCTATTACAAGGAAAATGATTTGCCTAGCTGCTCTGAATGATTAATCCATGCTGTACAATGACAAATCTGGTGCTGAATTGCACATCCTGGTTGGCCTACACAAAGGAGAAAACACATTATTTGATGCGATTTTGCTAATAATTTCCTCATCAGAAGATGAAATCCTGCACCTTAGAGACTGCTGTCCTATAGAGTCATTCAACACTGGTCACTTTAATAATGTTGACATACTGTTTCACCCACTTTATATGTATATACTGTATTGTAGTCATGGCACATCCTATATAACTTACTTTTTATTTATTTTTATGTGTGCAGAGTCCAGAGAGGACATATGACTAAATAAACAAAGGCCCTTATTATGTTGAGATCACAACTTCTTTATTTTATGATCGCTACATATCAAAATATGTTTTGTCGAGATCAGAAGATAATTTTCTCGTGATCAAGGCATAACAAAAGTTGTTTTGTCGAGATCATAAGATAGTAAAAAGTATCATGCGTCATCCATGTATTTGTTCAGATGCAGAATAACCACCTCATCAAGGCTCTCTTTGATCGCAACGCGCTTGTGGGGTATTTAAGCTGTGAATGATGCCTGACAGGCAGCACTGTCTCCCAGGCTGCATGTCGTCCCCAAGACCACAGCCAATTGCATGCAGGCAACAGCACAGCTAACTTGGCTTGTCTTGTAAGCTAGTTAGTCTTGTAAGCTAGCTAGCTACAAAGCTAGCTTGTTATCTATCATTGATGTGTATAATTATAAAGGACACTTCATGTTTTGTTGATAATATTTACATTTACAGGAATGGAGATCAACCCTGACTTATCAGCCTCTGACGCTGCTATTGAATCTGATCAAGCTCTGAGGCTGAAATTGAATGTCACGACACCGACGGATGGTGGCGCCCCTCCTCGACCGGGCGGCGCTCAGCGGTCGTCGTCGCCGGCCTACTAGCTGCCATCGATCCTTTTTGTTTCACTTTCTGTTGGTTAGGTCTAGGTAGGCACGCACCTGTTTTGGTTTAGTTATTAGTAGGGGGGGTTATTTAGTTTAGCGAGGTATGTCTGTGTTTGTGCGTGATTATGTTCCTTGTCAGGTTTGTGGAATCTTGAGGAACGTGTGTTTTTTCCCTCTGCCTGTGGTTGTTTTGTGTTTTATCACCGCAGAGGTATTTATGGGCTGCGTCCCTATTTCTGACGTCTATAAGGGTTTTGGAGCGCAGCATCTGTTTGGCGCCCTGCCCTGCCGTGTTTGGACTGTCTTTATTTTTGTGCATACGGATTAAAGTGTGTTCAAGAATTTACTGTCTCCTGCACTTGACTCTACCTCTCCTGCTTCCTTGAGCCAGCCCTGACATTGAATCTGATCAGCCTGTCAGGAATGGAGATCAACCACTATGTAAATGTAAATATTATCTATAAAACATTAAGTGTATCTTACAATTATATACATATCAGTTTTGCAAGCTAACAACCAGCATAGATAACAAGCTAGCTAGCTAATAAGACTACTTAGCTAACTAGCTAGCTAGCTAGCTAGCTCACTCGCTCACTCACAAACTAGCCAAATTAGCTGCGTTGTTGCTTGCTTGCAATTGGCTTTGGTCTTGGGGGTGGCACACAGCCTGGGAGACAGGGCTGCCTGTCAGGCATTGTTAGGGCTTAGCTGCCCCAAGAGCTCTTAGCTCAAGGTAAAGGACATTACGCTTGCTAACATTCTAACGTATAAACTGATAATGAGCTCCAAACACAAATTAAAGCATGATGTTAGCATGAAATGTATCATCCCTTAATGTAGCAATCAATAGAAAAGTGTGCGCTGATCGACCGGAGGCTCTGCCACCTCAGCCATACTGTCAATCTATCATCAATACGTCCATTCCTATTGATAGAGTTTATGTTGTGATAATGAGATAAGTAAGTTGTGATCTCGACATAACGAGGGAATACTTTTTTGAAAACAGTTCAGCCTTTTAACAGTTCAGTGTCTTTTGAACAGGAGTTGGGAACTTTGGTAAAGAGGAACTGCCTTCCCTGTTTGGCAATCTGAGGCGTGTGGTTTACAGGGAGGCAAAATCGTACTGCAACACCGATTATTTTAATTTCTAGGTACTTGCCATTTGTTTCAACAAAAACCCAGGTTGCCACAACCACTGATTTGGAACATACAGTCTCAGACTGAATACATCACTCTTTTATGGAAATAATAACTGGCTCCTGTTTGACTGTATGTCTGAGAATACCGTAAAGGAACACTCTCCACAGTCACAATTGATGGAGAGAAGTGAAATTGCATGGCCCTGAAGTAATCCATTGCGACTGATTATTCCTCCTCTGAGAGCATTCTCTTTGGAACAATGAGCTTCTTACAGTGTCAGTGAGGACATGCTGTGAAATACTCCAGTAAAGATAAATAGAGGCGGAGTGAGAAGGAGGGAGAGAGTGGGCAGAGAGAAAGAGGGAAATGCGTATGCTGTGAAACATAGTCCAACATTTGATTGTGATTGCAGTATTAATAGAAATTCAATGATCAACCAGCCTTGTAGAAAAATAAGTACATTGATTGTTGAGTTGAGTTTGCATTGTCACGCCTTCTCCCGCACTTCCCCCTGGCGCTCGAGGGCGCCAGGATCCCCAGCATTACGCTCTCAAGCCACCATCAGTACACACAATTACTTGTGTCATTACCTTCCCTATATCTGTCTGTTCCCAAGCTCTGTTCCCTGCTTTGGGATTGATTGTCATGTGTCCGTGTTACTCGTGCTCTGACGCTGTTCGTCTTGTTCTATGTCCGTTTCTTATTAAATGTTTTACTCCCTGTACCTGCTTCTCCTCTCTAGCGTCACTCCTTAAATGCATACTGTACCATTACTACACTGCTCAAAAAAATAAAGGGAACACTTAAACAACACAATGTAACTCCAAGTCAATCACACTTCTGTGAAATCAAACTGTCCACTTAGGAAGCAACACTGATTGACAATACATTTCACATGCTGTTGTGCAAATGGAATAGACAACAGGTGGAAATTATAGGCAATTAGCAAGACACCCCCAATAAAGGAGTGGTTCTGCAGGTGGGGACCACAGACCACTTCTCAGTTCCTATGCTGCCTGGCTGATGTTTTGGTCACTTTTGAATGCTGGCGGTGCTTTCACTCTAGTGGTAGCATGAGACGGAGTCTACAACCCACACAAGTGGCTCAGGTAGTGCAGCTCATCCAGGATGGCACATCAATGCGAGCTGTGGCAAGAAGGCTTGCTGTGTCTGTCAGCGTAGTGTCCAGAGCATGGAGGCGCTACCAGGAGACAGGCCAGTACATCAGGAGACGTGGAGGAGGCCGTAGGAGGGCAACAACCCAGCAGCAGGACCGCTACCTCCGCCTTTGTGCAAGGAGGAGCAGGAGAAGCACTGCCAGAGCCCTGCAAAATGACCTCCAGCAGGCCACAAATGTGCATGTGTCTGCTCAAACGGTCAGAAACAGACTCCATGAGGGTGGTATGAGGGCCCGACGTCCACAGGTGGGGGTTGTGCTTACAGCCCAACACCGTGCAGGACGTTTGGCATTTGCCAGAGAACACCAAGATTGGCAAATTCGCCACTGGCGCCCTGTGCTCTTCACAGATGAAAGCAGGTTCACACTGAGCAAGTGACAGACGTGACAGAGTCTGGAGACGCCGTGGAGAACGTTCTGCTGCCTGCAACATCCTCCAGCATGACCGGTTTGGCGGTGGGTCAGTCATGGTGTGGGGTGGCATTTCTTTGGGGGGCCGCACAGCCCTCCATGTGCTCACCAGAGGTAGCCTGACTGCCATTAGGTACCGAGATGAGATCCTCAGACCCCTTGTGAGACCATATGCTGGTGCGGTTGGCCCTGGGTTCCTCCTAATGCAAGACAATGCTAGACCTCATGTGGCTGGAGTGTGTCAACAGTTCCTGCAAGAGGAAGGCATTGATGCTATGGACTGGCCCGCCCGTTCCCCAGACCTGAATCCAATTGAGCACATCTGGGACATCATGTCTCGCTCCATCCACCAACGCCACGCTGCACCACAGACTGTCCAGGAGTTGGCGGATGCTTTAGTCCAGGTCTGGGAGGAGATCCCTCAGGAGACCATCCGCCACCTTATCAGGAGCATGCCCAGGCGTTGTAGGGAGGTCATACAGGCACGTGGAGGCCACACACACTACTGAGCCTCATTTTGATTTGTTTTAAGGACATTGCATCAAAGTTGGATCAGCCTGTAGTGTGGTTTTCCACTTTAATTTTGAGTGTGACTCCAAATCCAGACCTCCATGGGTTGATAAATTGGATTTCCATTGATTATTTTTGTGTGATTTTGTTGTCAGCACATTGAACTATGTAAAGAAAAAAGTATTTAATAAGATTATTTCATTCATTCAGATCTAGGATGTGTTGTTTAAGTGTTCCCTTTATTTTTTTGAGCAGTATATATTCAGCAAAGAATGAGTTTCACTTTCCATTGCGTCACTGTTCTACCCCTTTCCTGCAGTCAATGACCAAAAGTGCCTTCTAGTGACCTCACTAATAACAATTATAATTTTTTTTAAACTGTTGAAAATCCAGGACTCTTGTCTTTCAAAGATAATTCGTAAAAATCCAAATAACTTCACAGATCTTCATTGGAGGCATGAGGACTGCAGATGTGGCCAGGGCAATAAATTGCAATGTCCATACAGTGAGACGTCTAAGACAGCGCTACAGGGAGACAGGATGGACAGCTGATCGTCCTCGCAGTGGCAGACCACGTGTAATAACACCTGCACAGGATCGGTACATCACACCTGCGGGGCAGGTACAGGATGGCAACAACAACTGCCTGAGTTACACCAGGAACACACAATCCCTCCATCAGTGCTCAGACTGTCCGCAATAGGCTGAGAGAGGCTGGACTGAGGGCTTGTAGACCTGTTGTAAGGCAGGTACTAACCAGACATCACCGGCAACAACATTGCCTATGGGCACAAACCCACCATCGCTGGACCAGACAGGACTGGCAAAAAGTGCTCTTCACTGACGAGCCGTGGTTGTGTCTCACCAGCGGTGATGGTCGGATTCGTGTTTATCGTCGAAGGAATGAGCGTTACACCGAGGCCTGCACTCTGGAGCAGGATCAATTTGGAGGTGGAGGGTCCGTCATGGTCTGGGGCGGTGTGTCACAGCATCACCGGACTGAGCTTGTTGTCATTGCAGGCAATCTCAATGCTGTGCGTTACAGGGAAGACATCCTCTTCCCTCATGTGGTACCCTTCCAGCAGGCTCATCTTGACATGACCCTCCAGCATGACAATGCAACCAGTAATACTGCTCATTGTGTGCGTGATTTCCTGCAAGACAGGAATGTCAGTGTTCTGCCATGGCTAGCAAAGAGCCCGGATCTCAATCCCATTGAGCATGTCTGGGACCAGTTGGATAGGAGGGTGAGGGCTAGCGCCATTCCCCACAGTAATGTCCGGGAACTTGCAGGTGCCTTGGTGGAAGAGTGGGGTAAGATCTCACAGCAAGAACTGGCAAATCTGGTGCAGTCCATGAGGAGGAGATGCACTGCAGTACTTAATGCAGCTGGTGGCCACACCAGATACTGACTGTTGCTTTTGATTTTGACCCCCCCTTTGCTCAGGGACACATTATTCCATTTCTGTTAGTCACATGTCTGTGGAACTTGTTCAGTTTATGTCTCAGTTGTTGAATCTTGTTATGTTCATACAAATATTTACACATGTTAAGTTTGCTGAAAATAAATGCAGTTGACAGTGAGAGGACGTTTCTTTTTTTGCTGAGTTTTTTTCAGTCTTCTGTGTATATAAAGTGTAATATTGGGATGCAAACTCAAATTTGGCTTATTGTCACCTGTGAGTGTAAATGTTATCGTTATTGACTTGTTTGAAGAGACAGCTGGAGCAATATCACCCAATTCAACTCCAACATGTTACTTGTGCAACAGCTCCCTTCAGCACCATGGAGAGCTCCCAATTCAAAAAAGCATGATGCCTGTGAAACAGCTCCCTTCAGCACCATGGACAGCTCCCTATTCAACCCCAGCATGATGCCTGTGCAACAGCTCCCTTCAGCGCCATGAAGGGACATCTTCCCACTTCTCCACTGCGACAGCATTACTCTCCCAACCAAACTGTGGATTCAAATCAAACACTTGTGTGGGCTTTACAGACGTCGAACATTCCATTTCTCACTCTGATCACTCTGAGACAGATTTAACAGAGTAGGGCTCACAAACTATAGCGAAGTAGGATTTACTCTTACTCATTAAAAGAGGTTGAGAGCTACTTAAAAGGAGCTCCAACACCACTGAAGTCATTAAAGACTCCCTGGACTGACCGGCAGGCTTATAAGTGTGAACTGCCTGAGTAAGTCTAAGAATGTCTCCAGTGCGACTGGCAGCCCTCTCAGCTCCTTGGGCTCCCAGAGTGGAAGTAAATGTCATGCAGCGGAGGCTCCTCAGAGGAGGAAGGGGAGGACCATCCTCCTCAGCGAATGAAAAAAATACTGACTCAAAAAGAGAGAAAGACAACATTTGAACAGTTTTGAACAAATGCAATTCTTCAAAATGAAGTAAAGCAAGAGAGAGAGAGGGAGAGCAACATGTATATCTATATTTTTCTCACTTTCACTTTCTTAGCTAGGGAATGCAGCTAGCTAGTTTAGCTTACTCAAACACCCGGCTCAATTAGAGGGGTGCTATGTTACCTAGCTGTTTATAGCTATCCAACTCTGGAACTCTTCCAAGTCAAGGTAAGCTTTTGTTTTTATTAATGTATTGCCAACGGGGCCCGCCGGTGTAATTGCTAAACTGCTTGCTAACTGTACACTGTACTGTATGATTGTAGCGGGTTTACTAACATGTAGCTATGTTGACTTGACGTTAGCTAATATTGTGACAATGATGTAGGCCGTGTGTAGCGGTTCGAGGTTATGATATGAAGGTTTGGCTTGGAAAGTTTTTTTTTGCCTGGTCACAGACAGCTGATATGTTGTGCACTGACGTCCACAATCTAAGGGAAAAGGTGAGAAGAGGAGAGTGCGTAGATGAGAGAATTATCCAAAGATCAAAGGGGTCATGCTGTTTGTATGTGGCTGCTATGAAAGTGTTTGCCTTTGATTAGAGGTGTATTCATAGCGCCAATTCTGTTGAAAAATGTTTCTTAAATAGAAGCAAATAGAATGAAACAGGGATAAACATACATTCATTTTTTGTCCAATAGAGACTCTCGTTTGCAACTGTTAGACTACTGATTATACACTAGATCAGCTCGATGCAGGCAAGAGTGTGCAAGGCAGTATTAAATGTGTCAATGTCTGTCACCTTGATAAATCAAATTTCTCTCAACCTGTGCACCTTCATTGTAAACTTTCATTCATAGGCTAGGTTGTAGCAACCTCATAATGGGTATAGGGAACATTGAGTATCATGTAGTAGCCTAAATTTATCGATGTTACATTGAGCTGGATGAATGGAATATGAATGACAGTCATCCAATATGCTGTAGGGGGATGACATGCAAAGCAGATTTCCTTGTGTCTCCTGATACAAACCCCAGGCAACTGAGTGTCTGGTTTGATTTCAGAGCATATTGACCCCTGACTGAAATGCAAAAATGGTCTGAAAATGTCACGAAGTCAAAAAATAATTCATGGCAATACAGAGCCATGATCCAATTATTCAAGCAAACAGCAAAATTACCTTAAAAATGTTGATTCAATAACATCTCATGGAACGGTGGGGACTGTGAGGGAACATACAAACACACACACAGAGACACACTCTAACACACACAGACATACTCTAACACACACAGACATACTCTAATACACACAGACACACTCTAACACACGCAGACACACTCTAATACACGCAGACACACTCTAATACACACAGACACACTCTAACACACGCAGACACACTCTAACACACGCAGACACACTTTCACACAAGTACTGTACATACTCTAACACACACAGCATTTTATAGTGGCATTGTTTCTATATTGTTTGTATATCGTTGTATTTTAAATTAGTGTGACTGTCCGTGTCTATCAGTGTTTTCTTACTGCTTCTGCTTCTGCAAACGCTAATAGGAATCCAAATAAACAAATACAGTTTTTTGCGATTGCTTACACGCTTGTTGCGGAATTTGGCTCATTGTGACAAAACTCTACACACAAGCCAAATAAGACACAACACTTGGAGATAAACACCTTACGTCTATGTCAAAATAAAACTGCAATCAAAATCTAACAATCCTTTTTCAAAATTGCATTTTTGCAACAAAATGATACACACATGCACCATTTGAATTACTATTTCAAAGCAGCAACAACACACTCATGTACTTTATACCAAACTCTGCTGTCTTTAGTACTTTGTACACCATTTTATTTTCTCATACAGGCTTCTGTGAAAGATTGTTCCAGTACAGTACATCTAATGACATTTCAATGAACACAAAAATAGAAAGGCTTCAGAAAAAAAGGGAAAATAAATGTATGAAATGTATGAAATGAATTGAAATGTATGCATTCACTACTGTAAGTCGCTTTGGATAAGAGCGTCTGCTAAATGACTAAAATGTAAATGTAAATATACAGCTTATGTTTTGCCATTGCAGGTTTTACAACAAAAAAACACAATGAAAAGTAGAATTACAGTAGAGTAATCAATACAATATGTTACTGTAAACCCATGGAAACAAAAATAACTACAGTAAAATTACAGTGCAATGGTAAACAAAAAATTGTATTGTTAGGGATTGTAAGGGATGGGGTGGATGGTTTATGGATCCTGCCTTCTTTTAGGGTCTGGCCACATCACCTCATCCACATCACAAGCAATGTCATCCCTGGCTAGGTAACAGGGAAAATATCGCCTTGCGTGCCGTATCCAACCCTGGACTGACCCCACCTCAATGTCTCCGCATGCATCTTCCATTACTTGCAGAAGAGGCAGGCTGGCATGTGGTTGACGGTCATACACTTTCCAAAGCCAAGCCGAAAATATTTCCTCAATCGGATTGAAAAATGGGGAGTAAGGGTGCAAGTATGCAGTACAACTGTGAAGTTATTGTGGTTGGTGAACCAGTCTCTGACCATAGCAGCCCAGTGGAAACTAACATTATCCCAGATGACAACAAACCTGTGCTGCTCTGGTCTGTACTGTACAACTGCATTATGTAGTGCATCCAGAAATATGATTATGTTTGCAGTATTGTAGGGACCTAGGGTGGCATGGTGATGGAGAACTCCTTGCAGACTAATGGTGGAACACAAGGTGATATTTCCCCCACGCTGCCCAGGGACATTCACAACGGCTCTTTGTCCTATAACATTTCGGCCCCGATGCCTGGTTTTAGCTAGATTGAATCCAGCTTCATCAATGAAAATGAACTCATGAGGCTGTCAGATGCATCAAAGTCCAGGACTCTGTAACAGAAAATGCACACACTGTACCGTGAATATGGTGTAACTCAAAACACAGGACTACAATGTCTACATTTTCACACAAGGATGGGGGTGGGGAGTGGTTTGGGTCCGACACATTCAGTCAAAACTACAAGCAAGGCAGGTGCCCCCCACCCCCCACCCCCACCCACATACTGCTTTGTCTGAATGTATCTATGCAGTGCCAATAGGACACAATCTACTGCCATTACTGTATTACAGTATAGCACAGTGACACTTACTTGCACATAGTCACAGCGAAGGTCTTTGACTCTAACGCTGTTCCTCTCAAATGGAACCCTGTACAGCTGCTTCATTGTAAGTTGGTGTTGACATACTGACACGGTTGATATTATGGAATTCTGTGTGATCTGCGATGATTTGCTCTCGTAGTTGATGTCGGCGGATGGTGTTGTTTGCCAACACTAGATTGACAATAGCCAGTTCCTGTTCATGGGTGAACATGTTGCCTTCCACCCTCAGGAGGTTGTCTGGCAGTTCTGTAGAAAATGCAAGAATATGATGTCATTGGTTAGGTTCTTTTTTACATACTGTACTGTCAGATTGTACACAGTAACATCAAAACTGTATTACATGTACTTCACAGCACTGTACCTATTTTTTTGTTCACTGAGGAGCATAGACCTAATATTGTAGGACTACATTGTATTGTACTGTGATGAATAATGATGTGCAACAATTACATACAGTTGATGTCAGAAGTGTACATACACCTTAGCCAAATACATTTAAACTCCGTTTTTCACAATTCCTGACATTTAATCCTAGTAAAAATCCCAGCCCTGTGTTAGGTCAGTTAGGATCACCTCTTTATTTTAAGAATGTGAAATGTCAGAATAATAGTAGAGTGATTTATTTCAGCTTTTATTTCTTTCATCACATTCCCAGTGGGTCAGAAGTTTACATACACTCAATTAGTATTTGGTAGCATTGCCTTTAAATTGTTTAACTTGGGTGAAATGTTTTTGGTAACCTTCCAAAAGCTTCCCACAATGAGTTGAGTGAATTCTGGCCCATTCCTCCTCACAGAGCTGGTGTAACTGAGTCAGGTTTGTAGGCCTCCTTGCTCGCACACGCTTTTTCAGTTCTGCCCACAAATTTTCTATAGGTTTGAGGTCAGGGCTTTGTGATGGCCACTCCAATACCTTGACTTTGTTGTCCTTAAGCTGTTTTGCCACAACTTTGGAAGTATGCTTGGGGTCATTGTCCATTTGGAAGACCCATTTGCGACCAAGCTTTAACTTCCTGAGTGATGTACTTGAGTACTGTTGTTTGTACAGATGAACGTGGTACCTTCAGGCGTTTGGAAATTGCTCCCAAGGATGAACCAGACTTGTGGTCTACAATTTGTTTTCTGAGGTCTTGGCTGATTTCTTTGGATTTTCCCATGATGTCAAGCAAAGAGGCACTGAGTTTGAAGGTAGGCTTGAAATACATCCACAGGTACACCTCCAATTGACTCAAATGATGTCAATTGGCCTATCAAAAGCTTCTAAAGCCATGACAGCATTTTCTGGAATTTTCCAAGCTGTTTAAAGGCACAGTCAACTTAGTGTATGTACACTTCTGACCCACTGGAATTGTGATACAGTGAATTATAAGTGAAATAATCTGTCTGTAAACAATTGTTGGAAAAATTACTTGTGTCGTGCACGTAGTAGATGTCCTAACCGACTTGCCAAAACTATAGTTTGTTAACATGAAATTTGTGGAGTGGTTGAAAAATGGGTTTTAATGACTCCAACCTAAGTGTATGCAAACTTACGACTTCAACTGTTGGTACAGTCTAAATTGAAGACATACCTGTTCTCCAGTCTAAATGTCCGTATTATGGATGCTACCCTGTAGCGACTCAGGTTGGGCTGGACTCTCTGCCTGGCCTCACTCATCGTCAGGCCATGATTTATGGCATAGTTCACCAAAGTGGCCATAATGTTGTCAGAAATATGTCTCTGTCTATTGCCTGGTCCCCTTCTTTGTTCTTGTCCTCGTCCACATCCTCCTCCTACTCCTCTCTCTCTTCCTCTCGCTCTCACTGCCTCCATGTTTGCAAAGTTCTCACAAAAGAGGTGAGCTTACCTGAGGTCTATTTGTGGTGCTAAGGCTCAGACTAACTGGTGTTCAATTACTGTAGAAGTGTTTTCATGTGTGTGTGTGTGGGTGTTGCCCATTTCAGGTATGTTTTGCATTTTGAATAGGAGTGTTTTCCCAATGATTGCAAGAGGTTTCGTTCTTGAACAAAGTGTCTATTGGAAGAAACAGTGTGTAGTGTTTTGCAAGTGTGTTGTAGAATTGCAAACAAAGTGTAAACAAAGTGCAAAGTGTGTTGCCGAATTGCAAACAAAGTGCAAAGCAGACAATTTCTTTGTACTTTTGGTGCCTTTGTTTAAGGCATGGTTACAAAAGTTAAGGTTTTGATGCTTTTGTCTAAGCAATCACTTTCAGTGTGTAAGCAATCTGCAAAAACTGTAAAGGCAGTGCTTGTGGATAAGAGACATGAACTACATCAACAGGATGAGGTTATAACCGGAAATGAAATCTTCATGCTAGGTATTCTGAAAAGGAGAGAGAGGCTAGACCCATTCATTATTCATCATCTTTAATGCTATTACATCTTTGTTCTCGCAGAGGGTTTTTTACACTAATAAACATGAGTTTACTCTCATTAATTCACTGTTTTCACTCAAATGTTTTTTTTGTCAATGTACCGTTTTGTCATCCTTTGTCTTCCTAATGGGATCCAAGGCTGTACAGCACTGTACCTTCAGGAGCCTTAATAATTCTATGTAGTGTGCTTTTGGGGATATTTTGGTCATAAAGGCTCTCTTTTAGAACCTTTTCAGGGTTTATTTTTTTTTGTACCACATTTGTTTCACGTAGCATACAGGTTTACTGCAATTCCATATTTGGCATCGTGATTATAAGTAACACAACAGCAAACAATATTTTTGAATGGTAACAATGGAACACAAATTAAAACTTTGCATTAGCATATGTATGCCTCCTCCCAAATATACTTACCCTCCATTACATGATATTTTTGCATTTTGTGGCAGCACACGTTGTGTACCCAGAGCCTTGGACTCAAGGCCTGAGGCACTACACCCAAGCTGGGACACTGCTGTCCGTTTCCTCTCCATGCAGTAACTTACTTAACTGTGTTACGTAAGTGTCCCTATTCTCTTTCTATTAGAATTCTGGGTGTCAACTGTAGTTCCTCTGTTTATGAATAACTCAGATGCGGCCTCTAGGGTTGTCTCTAATCTTAGCTGATTAAGAAAACATAGACTGCAAAGGAAATGGGGGAAAAATAAGAAATAATTGAATATAGAGGTTCTCCGTTGACTGTCGTGAGTGATTCGACACAGTTATGGTTACATAGTTAAATAAAGGTTCAATACATTTGTTTTAATGGCTATAGTGTGACTGTGTCCAAATAAAGAGACTGACTTTGTTGCTGAATACATTTTTTTTCAAATTATTTTGTGCTTTTACTAATTTTTCTCCCCAAATTGGTAGTTAAAGTCTTGTCCAATCGCTGCAACTCCCCTACGAACTAGGGAGAGGTGAAGGTCGAGAGCTATGCGTCCTCCTAAACACGACCCTGCCAAGCCGCACTGCTTCTTGACACACTGCTCACTTAACCCGGAAGCTAGTGTGTCAGATGAAACACTGTCCAGCTGGCAACCATTGTCAGCTTGCAGGTGCACAGCCCACCACAAGGAGTCGCTAGAGCGCGATGGGATAAGGAAATCCCAACCGGCCAAACCCGGACGACACTGGGCCAATTGTGCGCCGCCTCATGTGTCTCCCGGTCACAGAATTGAACCCGGGTCTGTAGTGATGCCTCAAGCACTGCGATGCAGTGCATTAGGCCACTGTGCCACTCAGGAGGCGCTGAATCTATTCTATGTCTCCTTGTGTATGAGCAGGAAGTTTCAGTATAGGGTTTATCCAAAGTAAAAACATTTCCAACCAGAGCAAATCAAATGGAGAAATTAGAAAAAAGAAAGAAAACAGAAACTTCAGCTGTGTTTGTTCAGAGCCTTGTACACAGGCCTCTATGATATTTCCACTTGTTCTGAAATATGTAAAAAGTAATGCTTCACCTATTAAGCCACTTACCCTAGGTAGAGCTGTACTGATAAAGCCCAGTTTCATGCAACTCCATCTAATCCTCTACTTACTTCTGTATTGCATCATATATTTTTTTTACAGTGCATATAGAATACAAGTTGTGCACGGCGTTGTATATCTCATACCGGCACTGTACAGTATATTCACACCTGGACAATGTTGTGTCGAGGCACAGATCTGGGGAAGGGTCTGCAACATTGAAGGTCCCCAAGAACACAGTGGCCTCCATCATTCTTAAATGGAAGAAGTTTGGAACCATCAAGACTCTTCCTAGAGCTGGCCACCTGGCCAAAATTATCAATTGGGGGAGAAGGGCTTTGGTCAGGGAGGTGACCAAGAAACCAATGGTCACAGCTCCAGAGTACCATCTTTGCTGTCACACCCTGATTTGTTCCTGTCTCTCTGTGCCAGTTCGTCTTGTACGTCCAAGTCAACCAGCGTGTTTTTCCCGTGCTCCTGCCTTTTCCATTCTCCTTTTGCTAGTCCTCCTGGTTTTGAATGTTGCCTGTTTCTGTACTCTGTACCCGCCTGCCTGACCATTCTACCTGCCTTGACATCGAGCCTGCCTGCCACTCTGTACCTCCTGGATTCTGAACTGGTTTTGACCTTTTGCCTGTCGACGACCATTCTCTTGCCTTCCACTTTTTGGATCAATAAACATCTAAGACTCCAACCATCTGACTCCTGTGTCTGCATCTGGGTCTCGCCTTGTGCCCTGATATCTGCAGCACCCCCACCAATCAGGCTTTTATGGTAGAGTGGCCAGACGGAAGCTACTCCTCAGTAAAAGGCACATGACAGCTTTCTTGGAGTTTGCCAAAAGGCACCTGAAGACTCTCAAACCATGAGAAACAAAGTTCTCTCATCTGATGAAACCAAGATTGAACTTTGGTTTGAATGCCAAGCCTCATGTCTGGAGGAAACCTGCCACCATCCCTATGTTGAAGTATGGGGATGGCAACATCATGCTGTGGGGATGTTTTTCAGCGTCAGGGAATGGGAGACTAGTCAGGTTGAGGGAAAGATGAACAGAGCAAAGTATAGAGAGATCCTTGATGAATACCTGCTTCAGAGCGCTCAGGACCTCAGACTGGAGCCCTGTTCACCTTCCAACAGTACAACGACCCTAATCAGACAGCCAAGACAATGCAGGAGTGGCTTTGGACAAGTCTCTGAATGTCCTTGAGTTGCCCAGACACTTGAACCCGATCGAACATCTCTGGAGATACATTAAAATAGCTGTGCAGCGAAGCTCCCCATCCAACCTGAGAGAGCTAGAGAGGCTCTACAGAGAAGAATGGGAGAAACTCCCCAAATCCAGGTGTGCCAAGTAGCGTCTTACCAAAGAAGACTCGAGGCTGTAATCACTGCCAAAGGTGCTTCGACACAGTACTGAGTAAAGGGTCTGAATATTGATGTAAATGTCATACTTCATTTTTGTTTTTTTTGCTTTGTTTTTGCTTTGTCGTTATGGGGTATTGTGTGTAGATTGAAAAATAAAAATGGAATCCATTTTAGAATAAGGCTGTAATGTAACAACATGTGGAAAAAGTCAAGGGGTTTGAATACTTTCCGAATGCCCTGTGAGTGTGCAGTCGTGGCTTTGTAAAAGATTATATAAGTCTACTCTTCTCAAAAATGCTCTTTATGTTATCTTGTTCAAAAATGTATTGGACACAATTACTTAGGTTACAGACCACATAATTACCGATTATAAACCATGAACGTGTGTACTGATTCTCACCACTCAGGACGCATGGCGAATAAATAACTCTTTGAGTAAACCTAAGGTGTCTAAAATTGCTTTCAGGCTATTTTTTTATTAATTAATGCATTTTATTTCACCTTTATTTAACCAGGTAGGCTAGGTGAGAATAAGTTCTCATTTACAACTGCCACCTGGCCAAGATAAAGCAAAGCAGTGCGACACAAACAACCACACAGAGTTACATATGGAATAAACAAACATACAGTCAATAACACAATAGAAAAGTCTACATACAGTGTGTGCAAATGAGGTAGGATAAGGGAGGTAAGGCAATAAATAGGCCATAGTGGCAAAATAATTACAATGTAGCAATTAAACACTGGAGTGATAGATGTGCAGAAGATGAATGTGCAAGTAGAGATGCTGTGGTGCAAAGGAGCAAAAAAATATATAACAGTATGGGGATGAGGTAGTTGGATGGGCTATTTACAGATGGGCTATGTACACGTGCAGTGATCTGTTAGCTGCTCTGACAGCTGGTGCTTAAAGTTAAAGAGGGAGATATGAGTCTCCAGCTTCGGTGATTTTTACAATTTGTTCCAGTCATTGGCAGCAGAGAACTGGAAGGAAAGGCGACCAAAGGAGGAATTGGCTTTGGGGGTGACCAGTGAAATATACCTGCTGGAGCGCGTGCTACGGGTGGGTGTTGCTATGGTGACCTGTGAGCTGAGATAAGGCGGGGCTTTACCTAGCAAAGACTTATAGATGACCTGGAGCCAGTGGGTTTGGCGACGAACATGAAGTGAGGGCAAGACAACGAGAGCGTACAGGTCGCAGTGGTGGGTAGTATATGGGGCTTTGGTGACAAAATGGATGGCACTGTGATAGACTGCTGAGTAGAGTGCTGGAAACTATTTTGTAGATGACATCGCCGAAGTCAAGGATCGGTAGGATAGTCATTTTTATGAGGGTATGTTTGGCAGCATGAGTGAAGGATGCTTTGTTGCAAAATAGGAAGCCGATTCTAGATTTTATTTTGGATTGGAGATGCTTAATGTGAGTCTGGAAGGAGAGTTTACAGTCTAACCAGACACCTAGATATTTATAGTTGTCCACATATTCTAAGTCAGAACCATCCAGAGTAGTGATGCTGGACGGGCGGGCAGGTGTGGGCAGCGATCGGTTGAAGAGCATACATTTAGTTTTTCTTGCATTTAAGAGCAGTTGGAGGCCACGGAAGGAGAGTTGTATGGCATTGAAGCTCGTCTGGAGGTTAGTTAACACAGTGTCCAAAAAAGGGCCAGAAGTATACAGAATGGTTTGGTCTGCGTAGAGGTGGATCAGAGAATCACCAGCAGGAAGAGCAACATTGTTGATGTATACAGAGAAGAGAGTCAGCCCGGGAATTGAACCCTGTGGAACCCCCAAAGAGACAACAGGCCCTCCAATTTGACACACTGAACTTTGTCCGAGAAGTAGTTAGTGAACCAGGCGAGGCAGTCATTTGAGAAGCCAAGGCTGTTGAGCATGCCGATAAGAATGTGGTGATTGACAGAGTCAAAAGCCTTGGCCAGGTCGCAGAAGACGGCAGCACAGTACTGTCTTTTATTGATGGTGGTTATGATATCGTGGCTGAGGTGCACCCATGACCAGCTCAGAAACCAGATTGCATAGCGGAGAAGGTACGGTGGGATTCAAAATTGTCGGTGATCTGTTTGTTAACTTGGCTTTCGAAGACCTTAGAAAGGCAGGATAGGATAGATATAGGTCTGGAGCAGTTTGAGTCTAAAGTGTCTCCCCCATTGAAGAGGGGGATGACCGCGGCAGCTTTCCAATCTTTGGGTATCATAGACGATATGAAAGAGAGGATGAACAGGCAAATAATAGGGGTTGCAACAATTTCGGCGGATAATTTTAGAAAGAGAGGGTCCAGATTGTCTATTAAAGGTCCCTCATAACATTACTTCTCAAGTTTTTTATTGATCAGTTGAGAGCTACAGTATGAGAGATTCTTTGAAAGTTAACTAACAAGTAGGATCAAAAAGAGAGATGCAGGCATCAAGATGCCCGACCTTGAAATTTCCTAAAGACTTTATCTCAACATACAAATGGATGCCTTGACTGAGATGGAAATTATTTAAGTTCACTACAATAGAATAATATGTCAGTTGGTAAAAATGCCTCATGCACAGTAGTTTACTTAGGTACAGTAGATAAAAAACATATTCAAAATGAGGATTTGACATGTTTTCTGTAGCATAACAAATTATCATTTAATATACAGTACCAGTCAAAAGTTTGGGCCCTCCTACGCATTCCAGGCTTTTTCATTATTTTTACTATTTTCCCCATCGTAGAATAATAGGGAAGACATCAAAACTATGAAATAACACATATGGAATCATGTAGTAACCAAAAAAGTGTTACTAAAAAATATTCAAAGCAGGCTCCTTTTGCCTTGATGACAGCTTTGCACACTCTTGACATTCTCTCCACCAGCTTCATGTGTTAGTCACCTGGAATGCATTTCAATTAACAGGCGTGCCTTGTTAAAAGATAATTTGTAGAATCTATTTCCTTTTTAATGAGTTTTAGCCAATCAGTTGTGTTGTGACAAGGTAGGGTGGTATACAGAAGATAGCCCAATTTGGTAAAAGACCAAGTCCATATTATGGCAAGAACAGCTCAAATAAGCAAAAATAAACTATAGTCCATCATTACTTTAAGACATGAAGTTCAGTCAATACAGAACATTTCAAGAACTTTTAAAGTTCAAGAATCTTTATAGCAAAAACCATCAAGCGCTATGATGAAACTGGCTCTCATGAGGACCACTTCAGGAAAGGAAGACCCAGTGTTACATCTGCTGCAGAGTATAAGTTCATTAGAATTACCAGCCTTAGAAATTGCAGCCCAAATAAATGCTTCACAGAGTTCAAGTAACAACATCTCAACATCAACTGCTCAGACTGAGTGAATCAGGCCTTCATGGTCGAATTGCTGCAAAGAAACCACTACTAATGGACACCAATTAGATGAAGTGACTTGCTTGTGCCAAGAAACACGACCACTGGACATTAGCCGGTGGAAATCTGTCCTTTGATCTGAAAAGTCCAAATTTGAGATTTTTGGTTCAAACCGCAGTGTTTTTGTGAGACGCAGAGTAGATGATCTCTGCATGTGTAGTTCCCACCGTGAATCATGGAGGAGGATGTGTGATGGTGTGGGGGTGCTTTGCTGGTTACTCTGTCAATGATTTATTTAGAATTCATGACACACTTAACTGTTGGAAAAGCATTCCAGGTGAAGCTGGTTGAGAGAATACCAATGGTGTGCAAAGCTGTCATCAAGGCAAAGGATGGCTACTTCGAAGAATCTCAAATATAAAATATTTGTAGATTTGTTTAACACTTTTGGTTACTACATGATTCCATATGTGTTTTGATGTCTTCGCTATTATTCTACAATGTAGAAAATAGTAAAAATTAAGAAAAACCCTTGAATGAGTGGGTGTGTCTACATTTTTGACTGGTACTGTATGATAAAAGAAACAGTTAAATGTTTGGATTTTGCAAAGAGGCCTAGCTTCTCATGCTTCTCTGACAGTTCTCAAACATGAATCGTACCAGAGGAGACCCTGTGCTTCAAAAATAGCATACATTCCACTGCCTCCTCGGGTCAAACCACCTCAGCGAAATGCAGGGGTAACTGATTTTAAAAGCATCTGATATCATAAATCATCCCCTTTAATGAATGAACTCCTCCGCCCTGATAAAAATCAATGGATTAAATAGCTTGGGTTTATGGCCCAACAGTCATAACTTGACATGGTTAAGTTGAACTGCGCCTCATAAATCTTAGTTTGCTATGCACCCGTCTTGCTGCATCTCAGGGAGGGAGGATGCAGCCTGAATTCAGAATGCTGTTAGGTGATGGGAGGCATACAGCTGTCTGATTAAAAAGCAAGGCTAAACAACATTTTTATTTGCATTCAGCAAAGTGGAGGGCACAAATTTAAATATTTAACACCGCACTTTACTGAGCCTGATGTCAACTGTGTTTGCTAAGTTTTAAAAAACAATCCTTTGTCAACAATTCTGGCTTCAACATTGGGTCCCTTTGAGAGCTCTCATTTGGGTCAGTGTAGCTTTCAAAACAAATCGTATTTAATAGACTGTATACATTTTAAACAAAAACATTTGCATACATTTTAAATGTGTATTCTTCTCAAAGTGCAGTGTAGATCAAGATAACTGTTAGAGATCCAATGCTCTAAATCTATTTCTGTCTGCTTCATCACACATAGACTACAGATGTCATGATGTGTTTAAGTAACCTGTCATGCCCGTAAATGCTTACATGCACACTCTCATAAGGGTTACCATAGTGATTTCCATAAGATTGTTATATTAATTTGAGTTTTTGGGACATATTTTCCCACATATGGCTGCATTTCTTTACATAGAGAAATTGAGAAGATTAGGATGAATGAGAAACACAATACTTATGGATAGATTTTTTACAATGTTGTTGCTTTCACCTAGACAGTGACTCATAATCAGTTCAGCTAGCAGTGAGATGCCCAAAAATGAATACATCATAAAAGGAATACAGTTGAAGTCGGAAGTTTACATACACTAAGGTTGGAGTCATTAAAACTCATTTTTCAACCACTTCACAAATTTCTTGTTAACAAACTATAGTTTTGGCATGTCGGTTAGTACATCTACTTTATGCATGACACACGTAATTTTTCCAACAATTGTTTACAGACAGATTACTTAATTTATAATTCACTGTATCACAATTCCAGTGGGTCAGAAGTTTACATACACTAAGTTGACTGTGCCTTTAAACAGCTTGGAAAATTCCACAAAATGATGTCATGGCTTTAGAAGCTTCTGATAGGCTAATTGACATCATTTGAGTCAATTGGAGGTGTACCTGTGGATGCATTTCAAGGCTTACCTTCAAACTCAGTGTCTCTTTGCTTGACATCATGGGAAAATCAAAAGAAATCAGGCAAGACCTCAGAAAACAAATTGTAGACCTCCACAAGGCTGGTTCATCCTTGTGAGCAATTTCCAAATGTCTGAAGGTACCATGTTCATCTGTACAAACAACAGTACGCAAGCATAAACATCATGGGACCACGCAGCCGTCATACCGCTCAGGAAGGAGACACGTTTTGTCTCCTAGAGATTAACGTACTTTGGTGCGAGAAGTGCAAATCAATCCCAGAACAACAGCAAAGGACCTTGTGAAGATGCTGGAGGAAACAGGTACACAAGTATCTATATCCACAGTAAAACGAGTCCTATATTGACATAACCTGAAAGGCCCCTCAGCAAGGAAGAAGCCACTGCTCCAAAACCGCCCTAAAAAAGCCAGACTGCGGTTTGCTACTGCACATGGGGACAAAGATCGTACTTTTTGGAGAAATGTCCTCTGGTCTGATGAAACAAAAATAGAACTGTTTGGCCATCGTTATGTTTGGAGGAAAAATGGGGAGGCTTGCAAGTCGAAGAACACCATCCCAACCGTGAAGCACGGGGTGCTTTGCTGTTGTGGGGGTGCTTTGCTGCAGGATGGTCTGGGGCACTTCACAAAATAGATGGCATCATGAGGCAGGAAAATTATGTGGATATATTGGAGCAACATCAGTCAGGAAGTTAAAGCTTGGTCGCAAATGGGTCTTCCAAATGAACAATAACCCTAAGCATACTTCCAAAGTTGTGGCAAGATGGCTTAAGGACAACTAAGTCAAGGTATTGGAGTGGCCATCACAAAGCCCTGACCTCAATCCTATAGAAAATGTGTGGGCAGAACTGAAAAAGCGTGTGCGAGCAAGGAAGCCTACAAACCTGACTCAGTTACACCAGCTCTGTGAGGAGGAATGGGCCAGAATTCACCCAACTTATTGTGGAAGCTTGTGGAAGGCTACCCGAAACGTTTGACCCAAGTTAAACAATTTAAAGGCAATGCTACCAAATACTAATTGAGTGTATGTAAACTTCTGTCCCACTGGGAATCTGATGAAAGAAATTAAAGCTGAAATAAATAATTCTCTCTACTATTATTCTGACATTTCACATTCTTAAAATTAAGTGGTGATTCTAACTGACCTAAGACAGGGAATGTTTACTAGGAGTAAATGTCAGGAATTGTGACATTTAAATGTATTTGGCTAAGGTGTATATCAATTTCCGACTTCAACTGTAGATTTTCCCATCTGCCCAACACTCTAATAATGCAAGAGAGATAAAAACATGGGGAAAGCTTAACACATGATGATTGTAGACATGTCAGATTTCTCTCGATAGGCCGAAGATACGTAGGAGGAGTACATGGAACAGACACCTAGCCTATGTTCATTTGTTACATGTACAATATGACTGTGCTTTTTCTCTTTGCTCGTTCCCTCTCTCCCACCCTCCCTCCCTCCATCCATCCATCCATCCATCCATCCATCCATCCATCCATCCATCCATCCACCGATTATGCATTCCTTGCTGAATGGAGTTGTCGTTGGAGTCCTTGAAGGGTTTAAGTGATGGGCAAGGCTGTATATCAAGTCAAAGCGCAATTTGTGTTGCTTGGTTGCAGTTCTCAACGCAGCAGAGATTTGACTTGACACTTGACAGAAATAAAGACAGATTGCATATGATATTCACTGTTGCGCTTTATCACAAAGGTAAAATTTCACAAAATGCCCCCAATAAAAAAGTCACTAAGACATTAAAGAAAATAGATCTAGTAGCACCATTATTTTTCAGTCCTGTTTCGACTGGTATTTGCCTGTTACTTAAAGCTACAGTCTAGAGAATGTTGGGGGTAATCACACAGCTAGTGTACATTACCCCCACATTCTGAGAGTGTTACATATAAGTGTTGAAAAAAACTCTGGTAAGTCTATGGTACTTACTGCCGGTAATTCAAGAGAATTGGTGAATTCAACACAATTGGTAACTATTCGTACAGAATCCTGGGAAATATTTTTACATGGCTAGTTTTCACCCCTGATGGTTAATGTGTAGTGTAATATATTCTCAATAATCATGTCTGAACTCTTGCCAGTCACTGTAGATATCTGTACTTGCAGCTGACACCAGGGCAATTATTTGATGACGATCACCAAGTCACACGGTAACGGCAGATCTGAATCAATTGTCTGATATTCAGATAAGACTTCTGTCGTGAACGCCCTGACAACAAAATGTCCTTGAAGAATAAAAAACAGGGAAGTGCAGGAAGGATGTACATTTCTGGATTGTCTCTTAATAGGAGGATGCATATCAGATTGAACTTGATCTTGGGAAAATCAAAAATAATATATGTGTATTTAACACTTTTGATCTCTTTATCACTTAAAGTATATACAGGACAACCCTTCATTAGATACATGATTGGTAAAATCAACAATTCGCATTCTAATCCAAAAAGAGGGTTGTAAATATGCCTGTGTTTACATTCTCAAGGATAGAAACTGGAGACCGGCTGGTTTCACAATTGTTAGTACCAAACGACGTGCTTAAAATGCATCTCATTAGACGAGCTCACATATGATTTTGCTAATGAGCCACAGCACATATATTTAAATTCGATCCAGATGTCGGAAAGAACTAGCAAACCACTTACTCATCTAACATAGCATTCACATATGTTTCTCACACAGTTATATGTTAGTTTAGTATTATATCATTATTATTATTATTATTATTAGTAGTAGTAGTATCATTATTATTATTATAGTAGTATTAGTAGTAGTACTAATATCATTATTGTTATTATTAGTATCATTATTATTATTAGTAGTAGTAGTAGTATTAATATAATTATTATTGCCAACACAGTACTGTGGATAAAGGAAAAATTACTCACAAAGCAAAAATGGGTATCACAATATATAAGAAGTGTTGCATACAGCAAGCAGGTATATTATAAACCATTTAGAGGATTTGCAAATAATCTCACAGTTGAGATAACTGAGTGATATACGTAGGTATAACTGTTGCAAGTAACATGTATTTACACAGTACCTGTCTAGAGTACTAACTACTCTACCAAGTGGGACCACCAAGTGGGACTACTGATGGGACTACCAAGTGGGACTAAACAAGTGGGACTACTAATGGGACTACCAAGTGGGACTACCAAGTGGGACTACCAAGTGGGACTACCAAGTGGGACTACTAATGGGACTACCAAGTGGGACTACCAAGTGGGACTACCAAGTGGGACTACCAAGTGGGACTACCAAGTGGGACTAAACAAGTGGGACTACTAATGGGACTACCAAGTGGGACTACCAAGTGGGACTACCAAGTGGGACTACCAAGTGGGACTACTAATGGGACTACCAAGTGGGACTACCAAGTGGGACTACCAAGTGGGACTACCAAGTGGGACTACTAATGGGACTACCAAGTGGGACTACTAAATGGGACTACCAAGTGGGACTACCAAGTGGGCCTACTAAATGGGACTACCAAGTGGGCCTACTAAATGGGACTACCAAGTGGGACTACTAAATGGGACTACTAAATGGGACTACCAAGTGGGACTACTAAATGGGACTACCAAGTGGGACTACTAAATGGGACTACTAAATGGGACTACCAAGTGGGACTACCAAGTGGGACTACTAAATGGGACTACCAAGTGGGACTACCAAGGGAGGTTCTCTTCTTTTTATTTTCTGCTCTCTTTTTGGGTGATGGAAGGAGCTATTAAAAGACACATGTCAAATTTAGGGGACAAGTTGACAAGTTGAAAGAAAAGCCCGGTGGTGTGGCTTTCATCTTCTGATGGTGTTTGTCCCTCTTGCTGTAGGGACCTGGGACACAGGTGCCTCTAGACAATCACAGTCCCCTGAGGAGAGATGACCATCACTGGCACCATAATATGATACTCTGGAGCATCCAGACGTTGTACTAACGGCACCTGATGGAATTATAATACATCTCCCCCACCCCTTGTTGCATATATAATATATGAGCAAAGAGTCTATGCAGTATTGAATGAAGTGTGATTGTACTGTATGTTGTTACCAAAGCCTAAAAGGACTCTCACTGAAGGGTCTAGGTTAATATCAACAATTGAAAGAAAATCTGTACAGTGAATGTTTTTCCCCCCAGAGAGGAAGATGTAAATGTTTAGGACATTCTCTAGTGTACTCTTTATTATGAACCTGCCTAGAGTATGGTATTTAAACCCCATATTTTTGGCATTAAACAGTCTCCATATATACTTCGATTCATTTTTTCAACTTGCACCGGGGGACCTTCAGACAAGTCTTGTGAGGCCTATGGGCGCCCTAGAGCAAAATAACTGACATGTTCATACTAGTTTGCAGGCAAAACCGTTCGATTTTCGGGACATCTCATGGTCTGAAAAACACTGCTCTAACTCTGTCACCTTTCACCTGCAGATGCGAGAGTGCGATATCGGCAGATGCTGTGGATTGAGATGTATCCAATGCAAAAACATATCTGTAGCTTAAACGGACAGATTTTTTGGGGATGTTTGTATTATGCTAATTAGATGTCGACCTTATGGGGTCATTAATGTGGCCGCTTCAAGGGGGCATTTTGCTTTCTCTACAAAAAGCTACAAAGAAACGATCAATTTCCATTTACAGCCAGTTGGTGCTTGGAATATAGCCAGCTGATCTCAACTCACACAAAAACCACCGCACCAAACAACACATATAAACACAAGAGCCTTTATCTAAGGCAGATATACTTGTTCCAGGCATTTCATTGTGAGACACACATTTAACCAGAGAGTTTTTTGTGATATAGTATCTTCGTTAGCTGGAATGCGCAGCCATTGTGTAATGTGTCCATTAACTCTAGTCCATGGGTCCATACATCACTAAACAGATATGCATTCTATTTCTGCTGTCTCTTTTCTGTATTCATTATATTGTTTTCGGGAAAGGGCAAACACGTAATTACAGAGTTGTGCAGCACACTAACAAATAAATATTGACTGTTGGCTCAGAGTGTGAATATCATTGAGATATGATTTACTATTTCCTGCATGATTGTACAATTGAGTCAGGGAAAAAGTACTATATTTCCTTGCTGGCAATGTACTTTGCTTTTGTGTGCACATACAAAGGCTGTGTAAAGGCTTTCATTGACTTTGTATTGGCAACAAGATTACTCGAAACATATTAACTGTAAATGTACATTACCGTTCAAAAGTTTGGGGTCACTTAGTAACGTCCTTGTTTTTTAAAGAAAAGCAATTGTTTTGTCCATTAAAATAACATCAAATTGATCAGAAATATAGTGTAGACATTGTTAATGTTGTAAATGACTATTGTAGCTGGAAACGGCAGAATTTTCATGGAATATCTACATAGGTGTACAGAGGCCCATTATCAGCAACCATCACTCCTGTGTCACAATGGCACGTTGTGTTAGCTAATCCAAGTTTATAATTTTAAAAGGCTAATTGATCATTAGAAAACCCTTTTGCAATTATGTTAGCACAGCTGAAAACTGTCGTCCTGATTAAAGAAGCAATAAAAGTGGCCTTCTTTAGACTAGTTGAGTATCTGGAGCATCAGCATTTGTGGGTTCGATTACAGGCTCAAAATGGCCAGAAACAAATACATTTCTTCTGAAACTATCAGTCTGTTCGTGTTCTGAGAAATGAAGGCTATTTCATGCGAGAAATTGAAGATCTCGTATAACGCTGTGTACTACTCCCTTCACAGAACAGTGCAAACTGCCTCTAACCAGAATAGAAAGAGGAGTGGGAGGCCCCGGTGCACAACTGAGCAAGAGGACAAGTACATTAGAGTGTCTAGTTTGAGAAACAAGCTCCTCACAAGTCCTCAAATGGCAGCTTCATTAAATAGTACCCACAAAACACCAGTCTCAACGTCAGCAGTGAAGAGGCGACTCCGGGATGCTGGCCTTCAAGGCAGAGTTCCTCTGTCTAGTTTCTGTGTCCTATTTAATGAAGGACTTGAGGACTCGTGAGGCTAACACAACGTGCCATTGGAACACATGAGTGATGTTTGCTGATAATGGGCCTCTGTACGCCTATGTAGATATTCCTTAAGAATTCCAGCTACAATAGTCATTTACAACATTAACAATGTCTACACTGTATTTTTGATCAATTTTATCAATTTGATGTGCTTTTCTTTAAAAAATAAGGACATTTCTAAGTGGCCCCAAACTTTTGAATGGAAGTGTATGTATTTGAAAGGGGGCACAAACAATACACAAACATACCAATGGTGCAAGCCCTTCTGCAAGATCTCTCTGCATTTTACACGATGTACAAGAGCAAATACTACGATCTGCAGGGTGAGCGTGTGTGTGTGTGTATTTGTTTGTGTGTAGAGTGTACATACAGTACCATTAAAACGTTTTGACACACCTACTCATTCAAGGGTTTTTCTTAATTTTTTTATATTTTCTACATTGTAGAATAATAGTGAAGACATTAAAACTATGAAATAACACATTGAATCATGTAGTAACCAAAAAGTGTTAAACAAATCAAAATATATTTTATATTTGAGATCCTTCAAAGTAGCCACACTTCGCCTTGATGACAGCTTTGCAGACTCCTGGCATTCTCTCAACCAGCATCACCTGGAATGCTATTTCAACAGTCTTGAAGGAGTTCGCACATATGCTGAGCACGTGTTGACTGCTTTTCCTTCACTCTGCAGACCAACTCAAACCAAACCATCTCAATTCGGTTGAGGTCGGGTGATTGTGGAGGCCAGGTCATCTGATGCAGCCCTCCACCACTCTCCTTCTTGTTCAAATAGCACTTAAACAGCCTGGAGGTGTTTTGTTTCATTGTCCTGTTGAAAAATATATGATAGTTCTGCTAAGTTGGGTGGAAGGTAGCCTAGTGGTTAGAGCGTTGGGCTGACAAGATAAAAATCTGTTGTTCTGCCCCTGAACAAGGCAGTTAAACCCACTGTTCCTAGGCTGTCATTGTAAATAAGAATTTGTTCTTAACTGACTTGCCTTGTTAAATAAAAGTTTAAAAAAGTGCAAACCAGATGGCATGGTGTATCACAGCAGAATGCTGTGGTAGCCATGCTTGTTAAGCATGCCTTGAATTCTAAATAAATCACAGACAGTGTCACCAGCAAAGCACCATCACACCACCTCCTCCATGCTTCATGGGGGGAACCACACATACAGAGACCATCTGTTCACCTACTCTGTGTCTCACAAAGATATGGCTGTTGGAACCAAAAATCAAAAATTTGGACAGATTTCCACTGGTCTAATGTCCATTGCTAATGTCTTGGCCTAGAAAGTCTCTTCTTTTTATTGGTGTCCTTTAGTACTGGTTTCTTTGCAGCAATTCGACCATGAAGGTCTGATTTACGCAGTCTGTTCTGAACAGTTAATGTTGATGTGTCTGTTACTTGAACTCTGTGAAGCATTTATTTGGGCTGCACTCTGAGGTGCAGTTAACTCAAACAAACTTATCCTCTGCAGCAGAGGTTAACTCTGGGTCTTCCTTTCCTGTGGCGGTCCTCATAAGAGCCAGTTTCATCATAGCGCTCGATGGTTTTTGTGACTGCGCTTGAAGAAACTTTCAAAGTTCTTGACATTTTCCGAATTGACTGACCTTCATGTCTTAACCTCTCTGGGGTATGTGGGACGCTAGCAAATTCAAAACAACAAAAATCTCATAATTCAAATTTCTCAAACATATACAACTATTATATCCCATTTTAAAGATACACTTCTCGTTAATCCAACCACATTGTCCGATTTCAAAAAGGCTTTACAACAAATGCATAACATTCGATTATGTTAGGACAGCGCCGAGACAAGAAAAACCACACAGCCATTTTCCAAGCAAGGAGAGGCGTCACAAAAACAAGAAATACAAGATAATCACTAACCTTTGATGATCTTCATCAGGTGGCACTCATGGGACTTCATGTTACACAATACATGTATGTTTTTTTCGATATTTATATCCAAAAACCCATTTTACATTGGCGTGTAATGTTCAGAAATGTTTTGCCTCCCAAAACCTCTGGTGAATGAGCACATCAATTTACAGAAATACTCATCATAAACGTTGATAAAATATTCAACTGTTATTCAAAGAATTATAGATACACTTCTCCTTAATGCAACCGCTATGTCAGATTTCAAAAAAGCTTTACAGCGAAAGCACACTTTGCAATAATCTGAGTACGGCGCTCAGTCACAAAACCAAACCCGCCATTTTATGGAGTCAACAAAACTCAGAAATAGCATTATAAATATTAACTTACCTTTGATGATCTTCATCGGAATGCACTCCCAGGAATCCCAGTTCCACAATAAATGTTCATTTGTTTCGATAAAGTCCATCCTTTATTTCCAAATACCTCCCTTTTGTTCGCGCGTTCAGTCGAGTAATCCAAATCCACTGTGCTCGCGCAGTGAGTTGAGACAAAAAGTAAAAAAAGTTACATTACAGTTCGTAGAAACATGTCAAACAATGTATAGAATCAATCTTTAGGATGTTTTTACCATAAATCTTCCATAATATTACAACCGGACGATTCCTTTGTCTTCAAAAAAGAAAAGGAACACAGCTGACTCTCACATGAGTGCGCGCCACTGAGCTCATGTCATTTTCTCAGTCATCTGATTCCAATGGCTCTTATTCTCTCCCCATTCACAGTAGAAGCATGAAACAACGTTCTAAAGACTGTTGACATCTAGTGGAAGCCCTAGGAAGTGCAAAATGACCCCACAGACACTGTATATTGGATAGGGAATCACTTGAAAAACTACAAACCTCAGATTTCCACACTTCCGGGTTGGATTTTTTTCTCAGGTTTTTGCCTGCCATGTGAGTTCTATTATACTCACAGACATCATTCAAACAGTTTTAGAAACTTCAGAGTGTTTTCTATCCACATCTACTAATGATATGCATATCTTAGCTTCCGGGACTGAGTAGCAGGCAGTTTACTCTGGGCACCTTCTTCATCCGGCCGTGAAAATACTGCACCCTACCCTAGAGAAGTTAAAGTAATGATGGACTGTCGCTTCTCTATGCGTATTTGAGCTGTTCTTGCCATAATATGGAAATGCTATTTTTCCAAAGAGGGCTATCTTCTGTATACCACCCCTACCTTTTCACAGCAGAACTGATTGGCTCAAACGTATTAAGAAGGAAAGAAATTCCACAAATTAACTTAACAAGGCACACCTGTTAATTGAAATGCATTCCAGGTGACTAACTCATGAAGCTGGTTGAGAGAATTCCAAGACGTTGTAAAGCTGTCACCAAGGCAAAGGGTGGCTATTTGAAGAATCTCAAATATAAAATATATTTTGATTTGTTTAACACTTTTTTGGATAGTACATGATTCCATATGTGTTATTTCATAGTTTTGATGTCTTCACAATTATTCTACTAGTAAAAATAAAGAAAAACCCTTGAATGAGTAGGTGTGACCAAACTTTTGACTGGTACTGTACATACAGTGCCTTGCAAAAGTATTCAGAGCCCTTGGATTTGTTCACATTTTACTGTGTTACTAAGTCGTGATTAAAATGGATTTAATCGTCGTTTTTTTTATCAACCTACAAAAACTACTCTGCAATGTCAAAATGGAAGAAATATTATATATATATTTTTTAAGATGACTAAAACATCATAACTAAAATATTAACATTGCATACATATTCAGACCCTTCGTTTAGCCTAAATTAATGTTCAAGAGTCAAATGTGGCTTATCAAATCACATCATAAGTTATATGGACTCACTCTATGTGAAATAAAAGGGGTTGACATGATTATTGAATGACTAATCCTTCCTCTGTCCCCTATACATACAACAACTTTAAGGTCCCTCAATCAAGTATTGAATTTCAAGCACAGATTCAACTACAAAGACCAGGGAGCTTTTCGAAAGCCTCATAAAGAAGGGCAGTGATTGGTAGATGGGTAACAATAACAAATCAGACATTGAATATCTCTTTAAGCATGGTCAAGCTAATAATTATGCTGTGGATTATGTATTAAACCACCCAGACACATCAAAGATGCAGTTTTACTTCTGAACTGAGCTGCAGGACAGGAAGGAAACTGCTTAGGGATGTCACCATGAGGGCATTGGTGATTTTAAAACAGCTACAGAGTTCAATGGCTGTGATGGGAGAAAACTGAGGATGAATCAACAACATTGCAGTGATTCCACCAGTGACCTAAATGACAGAGTGAAAAGAATATACTGTAAAAATATTCAAAAAAATGCATATGTATAATAACAAGCCACTAAAGTAATACTGCAAAAAAACAGCAAATGAATAAACTTTTTGGCCTAAATGCAAAGCCCTGTTTGGGGCAAATCCAACACATCACTGAGTAATTGCTTCCTTATTTTCAAGCATGGTGGTGGCTGCATCATGGTATGGGTATGCTTGACATCAGCAAAGACTGGGGAGTTTTTCAGAATAAAAGGAAACGGGATGGAGGTAAGCACAGGCAAAATCCTAGAGGAAAACCTGCTTCACTGCTTTACACCAGAGACTGGGAAAGGAATTTACCTTTCAGCAGGATAATAACCTATAACACAAGGCCAAGAAGACAGTGAATGTTCCTGAGTGGCCAAGTTACAGTTTTGACATAAATCTTCTTGAGAATCTATGGCAAGACTTGAAAATGACTGTCTTGCCATGATCCCAAACATATTGACAGAGCTTGAATAATTATTTAAAGAATAAACACACACACACACACATTTACTCTACACATTTCCCACCAGTACAGCTGGTAGTGGGTCGAAGGGTGGAACAGCAGTGGGATCACAAGGGAGCTCATTTGGCAGGGAAGCACACCATGAGGGAATGTATGAAAGCTCACCTAATGAAAGCACACAGCACGCAACCTGCCCCGCTTACATCTGCCCAGACTCCGGTAACTGCCAGCCTCACTCTAGGACTATTTGATGTCAATGTTGGGCATCCCATCCCCCTCCCTTCCCTCCCACATCTTTACATTCCTTCCCCTTACACAGCGAAGACCGTTCACATATTATGCAATCTGTTGTGTCCACATGGTGATATCAAATCAAATCGTATTGGTCACATACGCCGAATACAACAGGAGTAGACTTACAGTGAAATGCTTACTTATGAGTCCATTCCCAACAACGCAGAGTTAAAAAGTAAGACAAATATTGGCAAAAATAAATAAAAATAATAACACAATAAAAACAATAATGAGGCTATATACAAGGAGTACCAGTACCGAGTCAATGTGCAGGGGTAAGTTCGTAGCAGCATGTCTCGAGTCCTGCAGAGGCAATGATTATTCTGTTTGTAAGCTCTATAATACATGGGGAACGTTGAATCATGTCAATGGTTGCTGCTGTGAGATGAAATGCTGCTGAAATTTCATTCTGAATGTGTACATTTGACTACATCAAGAAAACAAACAGACATGTTGCAGGAAATATACATACCTCTTTGTATTTGTGAATAGTGAAAGTTTGAGAGCGTCCCCATAAACCTACTGACTAGAGTTGGATTAGAGTTGTTGATATAAAGGAAAACCTTGAGGTTTAATAGCCCCATTGCCAAATATCTTGTCAAGAGCAATAACAATTAGTGGCTTCATTGACCCTATCCTCCATAACCTTTAACAAAATGATAATGCAGTTGATAAATACATTTTGAAATAGTTCAAAAGATTGTCCCTTCCCTTTCCCCTGGGAAAGAGATATTCTAACATCAGAGGTAAAAAGAATTAAGAAAAAATGACTTCTTAGCACTGGTTACAAAGAGGCACTGCTAAAACATGGCATGTGAACAAAGGCACTGTGGTCATCCGTCTGGTGGGGTGTATTTCTGATACTGCTCCACGGGGGTCATAACAGATGAGTACATCACCTGGATTGGCAGTTCATAACCCCAACAGGACAGAGTGTCATGGGGGTTAAGGGAGACCCCTGTCGCTCACTGACACATTTCTGCAGGGTGCCATCTGAGCAAAAACATCCTCATACAATCATACGGCCCAGCTTTTAAGTTTCTTTCAGTGACTGGGGACAGAAGTGAAATGGTGGTCAAAGTGGGGGATCCATTTGTAGTACAGGTTTCATCTAGCACAGCTCTATGTGCCAAACACAGAATGTGGCCATCACTGACCTACAAACTCAACCTCATTTATTTTGTATTTTAGGAAGTGCGAGACCCTTTGGTGTTCTGATTTCACAAGAGATCCATGGGATTGCGGACTTCGAAACAAAGGCTGCATTTACACAGGCAGACCAATTCTGATATATTTTTCACTAATTGGTCTTTTGTGATTGCATAAAAGGTATAAGTTGAAGAGAAAGGACATGAGGAAAAAATAAAGCTAAAAACAACTATATGGTTAATTATGGTAAAACAAATTTACAGTAAAGTCATAAGCAAAATGATAAGTGCTAAACTTAACTGATACATGATATTCTCTAAATGTTTATTGTACTGTATTACCTATGAGTGGCGCAGCAGTCTAAGGCACTGCATCACAGTGCTAGAGGCATCACTACAGACCCAGAATCGATCCTGGCTGTATCACAACCAGCTGTGATCGGGAGTCCCATAGGGCAGCACACAATTGGCCCAGCATCGTCCAAGTTTGGGGAGGGTTTACTTGGCTCATTGCGCTCTAGCGACTCCTTGTCATGCTGGCTTCTGGGTTAAGCGGGCTGGTGTTAAGAAGCTCGGTTTGATCATGTTTTAGAGGACGCATGACTCGACCTTCACCTCCCGAGCCCGTTGTAGAGTTGCAGCAATGAGACAAGCTTGATATTTGGGAGAAAAATGGGGTAAAATAGTCAAAATCATTACATGAAATTACATTTTCAAGCTAACAACACAGGCAACATTAACTGTAAAGCAAGAGAATAGGATGTAAACATATAAAGACAGAGGAAAAACACTGGCACACATTAAATAGAGAACAACATAATAAATCAGTCTTGTGAATATAGTGAATTGGGCAGCATTGTATCTTCTGTAGCATTGCAATCTGCTATCTTCTTAACCCAGGATACCCCTCCGGTTTGCAGTCTTCATCTCAGTGATAAATGTAACGCCTCCAGGTGCTCATCTGGACTGTGTCAGAAGGTTAACTGCATTCCTCCAGATTACACCTCTGATAGTGCCTTCCTCCTGGTGCACACTACCTGCAACATCATGCTGTCCAGACTTAGGGACTAGACATTTTGCCCTGTTCCCTCTTCTGATTTGAAAGGTTAGAGGGGGATATCAGACTTTTCTGCATGATAAAAAGGTAATATTCAAAGGTTATGGTTTGAGTAAAAGGGAGAATGTGTGCTTAATTGTACATTCTGGAAAGGCAATGCCCCAAACCATTTCATTTTCTCAACCTGTGATCTGTCGTATTTGTGTTTCTGCAGATCTCGTTCCTCAAATGGACTTGTCAACTTCATCTGATGTTGTAGAAATACAAATAACCCTTAGAATTAACATACATTGTAAGACAGTTCCCTTGATGCCAGTGATTGATATTTGATAGGTTCTATTTTAACAATTGTATTCAACCATATACTAATGTTACTATGCTGTTTCCAGATGTTCAACAGGCATATTATATACTGATCAAGACCCTCTTTTGCTTCATTGCAGTAAATATATAGACACACTAAATGGTACAAATAAATATTATTTTATTTCACATACATGATTTTTTTATTTTACTTTGAACTTTTCACAATCTAAATGATTCAACAACAAAAATGAGGAACTACCACAACAAAGTCCAAATGTTTTACTGGGGAGAAAAGATGACAACTTCACTGTAGTAAGCTGGACACGTATTTTGCCATCAGGCAAAGGTTACAGTCAAAGGAATAAAAAGAGACAAGAAAAGGACAGAAAAGTGGTCCATGTAGGTTCTCTGACCAATATGTCAACTTCTAAATCATCAAACGTGATTATTTCTCCCGGAATAGTGTTATGATACTCACTTTTGTAAAACCCTCAAACCACTTCGATAAATAAAATCTTTTTCCTTTATGGTTGACAATAAACAAAAATATCTTCAATATCTAGGGGTATATTTGGGGAACAGGGATATATTTTCTCCAGTGTGACATTGCAATCCTGTAGAAGCCCTTTCCTATATTCATGGACAATTTCAAAAGTGAAGAGTTACCATTTTGCTTGTTAGGTGGGGGAATTGAGATTTTGGCTGACATTGCATCCCATGAGTATTGCTATGAACAGTTAGTTTAAATGAGTATGAACATACCTGTACATAATGAAGCATTAAGTACATATATGCAAAGATTATGGTTGGAGGGAATGCTCTGTTTCATCAATCTGTTCGGTGAGTAAGCATGGTGCAAGACCAAACCAATAAGAGTAATACTTTTAGATACAAATGTGTACTGTACATGGTTCTGTAGTGTCTTTAAACCCAATCCTGTACTTGGGCATGTAAATAGAATTTGAAAAGCTTGATTATGACACCTGTTCCTTTCGGGTCCCCTGGGTAGAGATTCAGATAATTTCAGAGGATCCGTTGTGGACAAGCTCACTAGCAACAGCAAGAACATTTGTCACAATGTCCTGGCATTGTATCCAATAAGATGCCATAGTTGGGGATTGCACTCCTGTGTCCTGTTACGGCACTCTGCAGTACTTTTTCCATTCCTAGTAAACCAAAGGGTGATCCTGATACTCTGATTTCTTCACTTTAAAGGGCCCAGTGCAGTCAAAAAAGTATTTTTCCAGTTATTTTCCTTTTATATATATTTCCACACTATGAGGTTGAAATAATACTGTGAAATTGTGAAAAGTATGGTAATGCCTTTTTAGTGTAAGAGAAATTTCAGCCTGTTTTGGTGGGATGGAGTTTTGGCCATTCTGGTGACACCACCTGGCGCTAAATTAGTTAATAGACCAATAAGAAAGAGTTACAAACCTCTCTGCCAATAAAAGCACATTTTCAGTTTTCCCCTATCCACTCAAACCACTCCCAGACAGTCCTAGCAAAATTCTTGCTTGAGAAATTGCTATTTTTGTTTCTTTAATTGAAAATTAATCACAGTAAGGTACTTCAATATTACCTATAAAATGTATGTCAAACAATAACTAATGATTGCAAAGTTAAACAAACCATACAACTCTATGCACAAGAACTGCTTTAAACAATTTTCACATGTTTTTTTATACAAAAAGACATTTAACTGAAGAACAGTGCAGATGCAAAGTTTGGCCACAGAATGATGGTTTGTGCTGTTGGTGCCATCATTCTGTTACCAAACTTTGCATCTGCAATGTTCTTCAAGTGTGTTTGTAAAAATGTCTGTGGAAATTGATAAAACTAGTCCTTGTGCATAGAGTTGTTGGGTTTCTTTAACTTTGCAATCATTGGTTTTTGTTTGGCATACATTTTAAAGTGAAAAATCTGAGCCTCAGCATCACTCTGTTACCATGGAATTGCCCAGTAGCATTCTCCTGAAGTAGTGGGAAATGTTAAAGTTCCATTTGCAATAAAAATACATAATCCTTAGAGCATTCCCAACATATGGATTCCCAGATTCACAAACCATGTTAGATCATTTTCATGTTAAAGCGATGAGGTCCAGCTTGTCCCTCTGCCCCTCCATCTACAGAGGTGCCATTAGACTTGGAACGAGGGACATATTCAATATCTATGTTGTTTTTATGCTTTCCCTTGCCCCGGCTCCAAACGAACAGTAGCAGAAAGCAGAACAAGACCACCCCCAGGAATGTGAAACATCCCATTGCTGTCGACACTAAGATAGTCTTTAGGTCCAAGCCGTAGGTCACGTTGCTAGTCCCATTGGTAGTGGCGTTGCTGGGATCTGTGTAGTACTGGGTCCTGTTTGCGTAGAGCGACCCCAGGCTTTTCACTGCTAGGGAGGCCATCAATGAGTCGTTACCCGCCGTGTTGGTTGCCATGCAAAGGTACACGCCACCGTCCTGCACCTCGGCCACCTTGATCTCCAGCGTCCCATTGTTGTGGACCTTGACTCTACCATAGCTCTTGTTGGTGAGGAGGCGCCGGCGTGGGGACAGCCACGACACCACCGGCCTGGGGATCCCTTCAGCACTGCAGTGTAGTTTCGCTGACTGGCCCTCATCCACTGCTATCGTCTGTGTCTTGTTCTCTCTGATTTTTGGCTTGGTGCATGTCACGTAATAGGATAGCAGGGTCTCCTTGAATTCCCTGAAAGGCCTGCCGCGGATACCCTCAGGGGTGTTGCACTCCGGCTGCGAGTCGCCAAAGAAGATGGAGTGCCTTTTCTGCAGGATCCACATGAGGCGACAGTCGCACACCAGGGGGTTGTCGTCAATCAAGAGGACCTCCAGTGCCTCAGGGGCTTGGAAGACACCCTTCTCCAGGGTGTCCAAATGGTTGTGGGAGACGTTGAGGACTTTGAGCCACCGGAGGCCCTGAAATGCGTCCGGTTCAATGGTCGACAACTGGGCCCCAACTAGATGAAATTCCCTCAGGCGCACCAACTCAAACAGCATTCCCCCCTCGATGTGTCTGATGCGGTTGAAGGACAGGTTGAGGTGTGTTAGGTAGTGCAGGTGCTTTAGGGCCTGGTATGGGAAGGTGGACAGGTTAGTGTTGGTGATGAAAAGCGTGGTCAGGTTGAGGCTGTGCAGCGTGTTGGCAGGCACACTGTCCAGCGAGGTCCAGCTGTCAATCTCCAGGTGGCGCAGCCAGAAAAGTTTCTTGAAGGAGTAGGCTTGCAAGGTGCTGATGCTGAGGTATCGGAGGTGAAGTCTGACCAAGTTGTGCAGATGGGACAGGGCCTCAGTGGGCACCACTGTCAGGTTGCATCTCTCCAGGGTTAGTGTCTGTAGGCTCAGCAGTCCACTGAAGGCCCGGTGGGAGATGTATACCAGGTCATTGTCACCCACCTCCAGGAACTTCAGGTTGTGCAAGTCCTGGAACATGTAGTCCAGCAGGATGACGATCTTGTTGTCGCTGACATCCAGCCGTGTGAGGTTGGACAAGCCTGTGAAGACTCCCAGGGGAATAAGCTTGATGCGGTTGCTTTTGAGACTGAGCGAGTGCATGCTGTACAGAGGGTTGAAGGCCCCCGGCTCCACATAGCTGATAATGTTCCCACTGAGGTCCAGATCCTCTAGTCCAGGGTAGGGGGCAAAGTCGTCCGGGTTGACGGCCTGCAGCTTGTTCTTGCTCAGGTCCAGAATCCTGGTCTCGATGGGGATGCCGTCTGGGATGCTCGGTAGGCGTTTGCGGTGGCACAGGACCGACTTGCTCTGGGCTGAGCAGTCACAGCGGGCGGGACATCCCAAGGCAGAACCCACAAAGACGGCCACTAGAGCCAGTCCCAGGAATGGTTGCCAGCATGAGAGGGCTGTGTGCAGCATGACTTTGCTCATACAGTCGACCATTCTGTCACGGCTCTACAAGAAAGAGAGGGAAAACAGACAGAAAGAGCACACAATTAGAGAGCATAAATTTGTAAAAAATAAGGAATGTGTGAAAACCTTAATGGGTGGCAATACACATGCGTAAGCAATCTTTTGAAGGAAATTATTTTGGGATTATAAATGGAATCTAAATGGATGACGTCATTTTACTATTGTGGTGAAATTGACTGGCATCTTATCTCAATAAAAATGAAGGACATATTAGATTCTCTGATGCAAATGCCTCATTTTCAACATCCTGAATCATCCTTTCTTTCTATTGCAGTTTTGGCCAGCGATCACACCCCTATATCCACTGGCTCACTTAGTCAACATACAGGCACAACTTGGACATTTTGCTCTTATCTTCCATTGGTTTATTCTCAGAATTTAAGAACAAATTGCCAAAAGTAATTTGTTACATAGGTTGTCTTCTCACACCACAATCAGTTCAAACAGTCTGCGGTCTTTTGTTGTGTTTTAGCCAAAGCAAACTGACGAAGGGAGAAGAGTGGAGAAGAAAGGAAACTGCCTCTATGAGTCTGTGGAGACTATCTGATAATTATTCTAACCAAGGACTTCAGTGGATATAAAAGGATTTCTATATATTAATTGTGCAAAATATCTAAGACAAACAAATCCATAAGCAGCAGCTAAACAATGGGGCTTCATCTTTGTACTGTGCCTTCTGAAACACCCCTTGAATTTTTCCAAATTTTGTTGTGTTACAGCCTGAATTTAAAATTGATTAAATATAGATTTTGTAAAACTGGCCTACACACAATACCCCATAATGTGAATTATATTTTTTAGAAATGTTTACAAACATTTGAAATTAGAAGCTGAAATGTCTATAACACCTTTGTCATGGCAATATTAAATAAATTCAGGAGTAAAAATGTGCTTAACAAGTAACATAATAATGTACATGGACTAATTCTGTGTGAAATAAGTATTTAACATGATTTTTTAATGACTACCTCATCTCTGTACCCCCCACATACAATTATCTGTAAGTTCCCTTAGTTGAGCAGGGAATTTCAAACACAGATTCAACCACAAAGACCAGGGAGGTTTTCCAATGCCTCACAAAGAAAGGCACCTATTGGTAGATGGCAAAAAAAAGAAAAGCAGACATTGAATGTCCCCTTGAGCATGGTGAAGAACACCCATACACTACAAAGATACAGGTGTCCTTCCTAACCTAAGTTGCCGGAGAGGAAGGAACCCACTCAGGGATTTCACCATGAGGCCAATGGTGACTTTAAAACAGTTACAGAGTTTAATGGTTGTGGTCCTCTATAAACTGAGGATGGATCAACAACATGGTAGTTACTCCTCAATACTAACCTAATTGACAGTGTGAAAAGAAGGAAGCCTGTACAGAATAAAAATAATCCAAACATGCATCCTGTTTGCAATAAGGCACTAAAGTAAAACTGCAAAACATGTGGCAAAGGAATGAACTTCATGTCCTGAATACAAATCCAATACATCACTCAGTACTACTGTCACGTTCATTGGAATAAAGATCGGACCAAGGCGCAGCGTGAGTAGCATTCCACATAATTTATTAATAGTGAAACTTAACAAAATACAAAAACAATAAAGAATAAACGAAACGTGACGACAATGCAACTACACATAAACACAATATCCCATAACCCACAAGTGGAAAACATGCTACTTAAGTATGATCCCCAATTAGAGACAATGATTACCAGCTGCCTCTAATTGGGAATCATACACAATCACCAACATAGAAAAACAAATGTAGAACCCCACATAGAAATAACAAACTAGACTAACCCCCAGTCACGCCTTGACCTACTCTATCATAGAAAATAAAAGCTTTCTATGGTCAGGACATGACAGTACCCCCCCAAAGGTGCGGACTCCGACCGCAAAACCTGAAACAAAAAGGGAGGGTTGGGGGGATGTCTAGTATCTGTGGCGGCTCTGGTGCAGGACGAAGAACTCTCTCATCCTGCGGATCCGCCAGCATTGGAGGCAGCTCTGGTGCAGGACGAAGAACCCTCTCATCCTGCGGATCCGCCAGCATTGGAGGCGGCTCTGGTGCGGGCCGAAGAACCCGCTCATCCTGCGGATCCAGCCCTGGACCCAGACTGGACGCTGTACCTAGACTGGGCACCAACGCAGAAGAAGACTCTGGCCTTGTAGCTGGAGATCCCGGACCATTGACTGTCTCAGGAGGTTCTGGACCGTGGCCCGTCTCCGGAGGTTCCGGCCGTGGGCCGTCGCCGGAGGTTCCGGCCCATGGACCGTTACCGGAGGTTCCGGGCCGTGGACCGTTGCCGGAGGTTCCGGGCCGTGGACCGTTGCCGGAGGTTCCGGGCCGTGGACCGTCGCCGGAGGTTCCGGGCTGTGAAACGTCGCCGGAAGCTCTGGACTGGGAACTGTCGCCGGAAGCTCTAGACTGGGAACTGTTGCCGGAAGCTCTGGACTGTCGACCGTCGCTGGAGGCTCTGGACTGCCGACTGCCGACCGTCGCTGGAGGCTCTGGACTGCCGACTGTCAATGGAGGCTCTGGACTGCAGACCGTCGCTGGAGGCTCTGGACTGCAGACCGTCGCTGGAGGCTCTGGACTGCAGACCGTCACTGGAGGCTCTGGACTGCAGACCGTCGCTGGAGGCTCTGGACTGCAGACCGTCGCTGGAGGCTCTGGACTGCAGACCGTCACTGGAGGCTCTGGACTGCAGACCATCGTTGGAGGCTCTGGACTGCAGACCGTCGTTGGAGGCTCTGGACTGCAGACCGTCGTTGGAGACTCCGGACCTTGAATCGTCTCTGGAGGCTCCGGGCCATGGCTCATCACTGAAGGCTTCGGGCCATGGATCATCACTGGAGGCTTTGAGCGTAGAGCTGGCACAACGCGTCCTGGACAGATGACCACCTTCGCACGGCAAGTGCGGGGAGTTTGCACAGGACGCACTGGGCTGTGAAGGCGCACTGGGGACACAGTGCATAGAGCCAGTGCAGGATATACTGGACCATGGAGGCACACTGGAGGTCTGGAGCGTAGAGCTGGCACAGTGCGTCCTGGACAGATGACCACCTTCGCACGGCAAGCACGGGGAGTTGGCACAGGACGCACTGGGCTGTGAAGACGCACTGGGGACACAGTGCGTAGCACCAGTGCAGGATATCCTGGACCGAGGAGGCGCACTGGAGACCAGGCGCGCTGAGCCGGCACCACCCGTCCTGGACAGATGCCCATTTTCGCACGGCAAGTGCGGGGAGATAGCACAGGACGCACCGGGCTGTGGATGGGCACTGGAGACACCGTGCGGATCACCGCAAAACAAGGTGCCTGACCGGTCACACGCTTCCCATGGTGAGTACGGAGAGTTGGCTCTGGTTCAAACCCTGGCTCCGCCAACCACCCCATGTGCCCCCGCCCAAATTTTATTGGGGCTGCCTCTCGGGCTTCCCTCGTAGTCGCGAACCCCGGTGTCGTCGTTGTTGCTCTCTCGCTGCTTCCATCTGCTCCCATGGAAGGCGATCCTTTCCGGCCCGGATCTCCTCCCACATCCAGGATCCCTTACCGTCCAAGATCTCCTCCCAAGTCCAGGACTCCTTCACCTTGTAAACATGCTGCTTGGTCCTTTGTTGATGGGATATTCTGTCACATTCGCTGGAATAATGATCAGACCAAGGCGCAGCATGAGTAGCATTCCACATAGTTTATTAATAGTGAAACTTATCAATATACAAAAAAAATAAAGAATAAACGAAACGTGACGACAATGCAACTACACATAAACACAATATCCCATAACCCACAAGTGGAAAACATGCTACTTAAGTATGATCCCCAATTAGAGACAACGATTACCAGCTGCCTCTAATTGGGAATCATACACAATCACCAACATAGAAAAACAAACCTAGAACCCCACATAGAAATAATAAACTAGACTAACCCCCCAGTCACGCCCTGACCTACTCTACCATAGAGACAAATTCACCTTTCAGCAGGACAATAACCAAAAACACCAGGCCAAATATACCCTGGAGTTGCTTACCAAGACAGCACTGAGTGGCCTAGTTACAATTTTGACTTAAATCGCCTTGAAAAGCAATGATCAACATCCAACTTGACAGAGCTTGAACAATTTAAAAAATAATGATGTGCAAATATTGTTCATTCCAGGTGTGCAAAACTCTTAGAGACTTATGCAGAAAAATACTCACAGCAGTAGTCACTGCCAAAGGTGATTCTAACATGTATTGATTCATTTTTAATACATTTGCAAACATTTCCAAAAACATGCTTTCACTATGTGGTATTGTGTGTAGATGGGTGAAAAAAAACATCTGTTTAATCAATTTTGAATTTAGGCTGTAACACAACAAAATGTGGAATAAGTCAATGGGTATGAATACGTTATGAAGGCACTGTACGTTCATATTGTCAAGTGAGGAATTGATAGTACAATACAATTTAGGGAATATGACAAATCTATTGCTAACAACAATGCTTTCATGAAGTCCATAAGCGATACGTGTTTTTGCTAAACCGAATTCAACCTTTTTTAATCAAAGATGTTCCATCTATTTCTATCTCCGTGTTTGTTTTTCACATAGAAACAGCTCTATTGTTAATACAGAAGCATATTGTCGGTTTTTCTGACCCTTAGACAGTGAAACAATGAGCATGATTGTATTGATTTTCCTACACACAACCCCTCATATGTCAAAGAACACACAAGCTGCAAAATGTTAATGGAAGAAAAAAACATGATGGGAAATGCATGAGAATTTCCAAAGTCCAAACACAATTAAGAGTGAACACAATCAACAAGTAGAAATTGTTGGAGGGCACAACCTAATGGGGAGAACATTAAGCTGGTAATTATACAGATTATCACAAAAGCTGCGAAGGCTAATAAATGAAGGTCCGGGAGGTTAATACATTTTTAAAATCCAATTTAAACATTCATTTAAATGGTGTCCAAACAAATGGTGGAAGAATCAAATCAATTACACTCTGAAATAGTAGCATCTGTTGTCAAGATGTGTCTGCTCAGGTCTTCAGGAGAAGAGAGTAGGGTAGTAATAGGATGGGCTGAAGCCTTATTCCTTCACCTGTAATGTGTATTTTATCTGACACTCTTAAGTATACCAAACTTACTGTGATTACAAATACAGTACATCCCCTGCATCATACATACTGCTTTGTTGTTTGCTTGCCCTTCTGACCACTAGGAGGCCACAGTCTGTAGGCAGTGGTCAGTTCATATCAGCTCCCAACAACAGACTTGATAGACAATATGTAATATGACAACTGTAAAGACATTTTAAAAGCAAGTGGGCATACTGGGAGGAATTTAAATAAAGTCTACTTCATAAATCACGTCTTAAAACATTTGGTGGAATGTTGGACCAGATTATAAAATAATATAAACAATATGATTGTATATGTATAGTATACTATATTAATATGTAAAATATTCATTGCAGGGGCAGAAAATATGTACAATAATTTCCATGGAATCCACTGCTCTTTATAGACAGATTGTGAAACAGGTTGTGAAAAGACTATTCCCGCTTCATCAGGTGTGTCATGACGTGCACTAAACTGAACTGTAATGAGAATAATCAGCACGAATCCCTGCGAGCACAAATACAGCATTAAAAAGTTTAGGAAACACAACCATGCCGTCATTACGGCATATAGTGAAGAATTAAAGATGTCTACTAAACAATCATGTTTAAATGGCTATTACACGATTATAATTATTATTATTATGATATTTTTATTATTTTTCATATCCCATTTTAATGACTACATATGAAAACATAACTGTTTGGCCCACATCTATAATACAACAATAATACTAACATATTATGCTGTACACATACAGTACCAGTCAAAAGTTTGGACACGCCTAATCATTCCAGTTTTTTTTTTTTTTTTTTTACTATTTTCTACATTGTAGAATAGTAGTGAAGACATCAACACTATGAAATAACACATATGGAATCATGTAGTAACTAAAAAACTGTTTAACAAATCCAAATATATTTCATATTTGAGATTCTTCAAAGTTGCCACCCATGATGACAGCTTTGCACACTCTTGGCATTCTCTCAACCAGCATCATGAGGTAGTCACCTGGAATGCATTTCAATTAACAGGTGTTAATTGTGGAATTTCTTTCCTTCTTAATGTTTTTGAGTCAATCAGTTGTGTTGTGACAAGGTAGGGTTGGTATACAGAAGGTAGCCCTATTTTGGTAAAAGACACCAATAATAAGAAGAGACTTGATTGGGCCAAGAAACACGAGCAATGGACATTAGACCGGTGGAAATCTGTCCTTTGGTCTGATGAGTCCAAATTTGAGATTTTTGGTTTCAAACGCCGTGTCTTTGTGAGATGCAGAGTAGGTGAATGGATTATCTCCGCATTTGTGGTTCCAAACGTGAAGCATGGAGGAGGAGGTGTGATGGTGCATTTCTGGTGACACTGTCTGTGATTTATTTAGAATTCAAGACTCACTTAACCAGCATGGCTACCACAGCATTCTGCAGCGATACACCATCCAATCTGGTTTGAGCTTAGTTGGACTAACATTTGTTTTTCTACAGGACAATGATCCAAGCTTCGGAAGGGCTATTTGACCAAGAAGGAGAGTGATGGAGTGCTGCATCAGATGACCTGGCCTCCACAATCTCCCGACCTCAATGTAATTGAGATGGTTTGGGATGAGTTGGACCGCAGAGTGAATGAAAAGCAGTGCTCAGCACATGTGGGAACTCCTTCAAGACTGTTGGAAAAGCATTCCAGGTGAAGCTGTGTGATGGTGTGGGTGTGCTTTACTGGTTACACTGTCAATTATTTATGTAGAATTCATGACACACTTAGCTGTTGGAAAAGGTGAATCTGGTTGAGAGAATGCAAAGAGTGTGCAAAGCTGTCATCAAGGCAAAGGGTGCCTACTTTGAAGAATCTCAAATATAAAATATATTTTGATTTGTTTAACACTTCTTTTGGTTACTACATGATTCCATATGTGTTATTTCATAGTTTTGATGTCTTCACTATTAATCAACAATGTAGTTGTCACGTCCTGACCATAGAAAGCTTTTATTTTCTATGGTAGAGTAGTTCAGGGTGTGACTGTGGGGTTAGTCTAGTTTATTATTTATATGTGTGGTTCTAGGTTTGTTTTTCTATGTTGGTGATTGTGTATGATTCCCTATTAGAGCCAGCTGGTAATCGTTGTCTCTAATTGGGGATCATACTTAAGTAGCAGGTTTTCCACTTGTGGGTTATGGGATATTGTTTGTTTATGTGTAGTTGCATTGTCGTCACGTTTCGTTTATTCTTTATTGTTTTTGTATATTGATAAGTTTCACTTTCTAATAAAAGATGTGTAACGCTACTCACGCTGCGCCTTGGTCCGTCTATTCTAAAAAAAGTGACAGTAGTCAATAATAAAAATGAATGAGTAGGTGTGTCCAACCTTTTGACTGGTACTGTAGGTAGTAAGTATGTCATACATGTGTGACCAATATCCCCCCCCCCCCCTCCCGCCCACACACACACACACACACACACACAGACCCTCGCCACATATCTCTGTCCACCAGTGAAATAGCACAGTGAATTATGGAGAGTGCTTCTAATCAGGACAAGAGCAGGCTCATGATTGTGCTCCCTCACCTGAGTCCGGTGCATAGAAAAGCTATTATGTACAGAGTGCACTATCATCATGGGCAGAACAAGCTAGAAGGGCTGCTCTGATGACAGCAAAATGCTACATAGACAAGACATTCAGACACAAATTAGGGCCAGGTTGGATCCTAGGTGGGTCTGATACCACTACTCTGATTCGGCATACAGTACATGTTGAGCCTATGTGGGTCTAATACCACTACTCTGATTCTGCATACAGTACATGTTGAGCCTCGGTGGGTCTGATACCACTACCCTGATTCTGCATACAGTACATGTTGAGCCTCGGTGGGTCTGATACCACTACTCTGATTCTGCATACAGTACATTTTGAGCCTAGGTGGGTCTGATACCACTACTCTGATTCTGCATACAGTACATGTTGAGCCTCGGTGGGTCTGATACCACTACCCTGATTCTGCATACAGAACATGTTGAGCCTATGTGGGTCTGATACCACTACTCTGATTCTGCGTACAGTACATGTTGATCCTAGGTTGGTTTGATACCACTACTCTGATTATGCATACAGAACATGTTGAAGAGCCATATGACAGTTGAAACAGTGGGGGTTGCTGGGAGAAGACCTTGTTACACTGGGGGTTGCTGGGAGAAGACCTTGACAAGCATGCAAAATGGATTGGCACAAGGAAACGGATAGATATTGTTTGTTAAAGTGTTGAATTCCACATGTAATATTTCACCACAAGTACTCCAACATAGTCTTCTCGTATTATAGTTATAGTTATCATTTCTTGATTAACCTCATTTCCATATAATCACTCAAAACACATTGGGCCTTTCGGCCCCTGGATACTGCTCTTAGCTTTGCAAAATAACCCGGGGCCATTGACGTAATGCATGAGTAACTATGACGTGCCAGAGTGTATGGCTTTTGTCTCACATAGTCACAGCCAACACACATTGCCATCCTGCCCAGCACGACTTCACCATAGTGTTTCCCCATTCTCCCCAAGTGCTCTTGGCTCTCGCATCCCTTGGATGACCTAAGGGTGGCTAGCTGAGCGTTGTCCCTGAGACTGAGTGCTACATCAAAATGTAGGCTCATATTGCTGCAGCGCTCATTTGATAATACAGGCCGGCCGCCCTATTCACTGTCTGAGTGTATGAATGCCAAATGAGCTTGCAGGAGATTGCAATCACTCCCCAGGTATCTTCCATGGGTCACCACAGCTTTCTCCCTCTCCCTCTCTCTCCCTCCCTCTCTCTCCTTCTCTCTCTCCCTCTCTCCCTCCTCCCTTTCTCAGTCGATTGTGAACAGTACTCCTTCTCACAAAAACATCCACATAGGCAATACTGTAGAAGCTGTTCAATACTCACTTGCATCCTGAAGGAAATGACCATGTTTAATAATTGAGATTCAATGGGAGATTCATTTAATTAAGAATCCATTGATGTTTAAACAACCATTCCACTACTATTTCCCTTTTATAAGGTGTCAGTAAAATATAACGTCACACACCAATAGATTAAGAAACATTTATGCATACTCACATTAAAAGTTGATGCTTTTCAAGACATCTTTAAAATTGGGAATACTCGCATATCACAGAGACTTGACAATTGTAACATTCACAGCAATAATACATGTCAACTAGCTCACTTTCTCTAAAAAAATAAGTATTCAACATCATTTAGTACAATAATTGATTGTTTATGCTCTGTGGATTCTGTGTAACTCTTCATTACGCATCTGTTTAGACTGAAAAATCCAAAGCTCAACAGAGTTCGTATGCCGACTCAATCACAGAAAATGATTATCCCAGTGAAAGATGATAGCGACAGAGAGCACAGCCGACAGAGTATGAAATGTTTGGCCCATCTAACCCTCATGGTGATAAACCCACCCCAGTGAAATACAATGGAACTCACTGTCATGTATTATTTCTAAGAGGTATTCATCTGAAGTAAATAGCATTCCAGGTCACACAACTAAAGCAGAGCTAAATGCAGTAAGCCTAAGGAGGAGGCTTGAACAAAACCCCAAAACCCTCAAAAGGCAAGCACTTCCTATTTCCTGTTGTTTGGTTTTTGCCCAAGTAGTTTGAGGATTTAGATTTAAAGAAATTTGCCCCTGTGCAATGGAACAATAAAAGTTGGCCTGGCCCATATCTCCACTGGAAGGTCTTCAGAGTGTGTTTGATGTGGCCTTTGTGCTACCATCACCCCATGTAATGCCATGGCTGTTCACACTCAAAAGTGTCCCTGCTCTCCAGCCGTATGTTCCAAGATGGTTTCTTTGTTTAGACTGCAATTATCAAAGCTCTTAAAGACCGTAATCAGAGTGTTAAAATGTGATCTGGAAAAAAAGGATAGGAATTAACTCACAATGGAATTAAATTAAATGTAATCATCAACAAATACATTGGGTGTTCTATCATGGGAGCTGGATTTTCATGTTTGGTTGTCTTGTACATTTATATTTATACAACCGGTGGGTCGAATCCTTAATGCTGATTGGTTAGAACCGCATTCCAGGCGGTGTCTATCCACAAGTTGCCACTGGCTACATCTATGATGTTAAAATGCCTATTTACTCTGTTCCATCTGATGACACAATCCACTGTCTCATCAGCCCAGCTAAACAACTTATGAACTTGATCTCCACTGTAAAATACATCTAGACATTATCTCACATTTCTTTTAGACTAACATTTAGTTTTCAACACCAGAGATTTGTATAAACCTTGCTGCCTGTCTCTCAGACATTTGTAACATTGTTTCAATATTCAAATTCGATCTCCTGCTGTCCCATAGTAATGAACATGTTGGAAGTCGGGACGAGACTGACTGGCAGGCAACATTTCTCAGCCAGTCGAAATCATGATTCAGCTGGCATCATTTTTATAGATATATACAAAAAATTTAAATTGAAAAAAGTTCAAATGAAACGCAGCAAAATTGCTGTCTTTTTTGAAGTGATTGTGTTACTGTAGCTATGTTGTTGGCTAGCTCCTCTGAACAACAGTATCCTGACGAGTGAGCACATTTTCTATGCCAGGCGAAATCGAGCCTCCTCAGCTTATTGTTATGCATGTATCAAAAGAAATGTCACTAGAAAACAGCTTAAACAAATGCAAATGAAGCTACTTTCTGTCATTCTGGCTGCACTTTTTGATGTGACTGTAAGTTAGCCGTAGTTGGCTAGCTACCAAGCAAGGGATAAGAACGTTGCAGCCAATATGGCAATGGAACATTTAGAACGAACGACTGGTGTCTCTAGCAACCCGAGATTTGTTTTGGGACTATATCTTGTGGAAGGATGAAATAGTATGAAGAAATTAATCAAATAGCGATTATGAAAATATGTCAATCATTATTTGAATATGTTGGTAAAGCGTTGTATAAAAGTGATAATGCACTCGAAGCTGGTGTTTGGAGGGTATATTGGTACGGTTTTCCAATTTACAACACCCATGCCAATATATCCTCCAAACAAACACTGGCTTCTCGGGCATTATCACTTAAGCCTGCAGCTCAGAATAAAATGCTGCAACTATAATCAGTAGTTATAGTTGCTTTGGATTCATACGATGTACCAAAATTAATATGACTGACATCAAGGTAGACAAAAATAAACTAATTCTATGACTTGATATATGCTACTCACACTCAAACTTTCAAGTAAATGCTGCATTAATGCCAATTGGAAACAAAAAGGATGTCATGATGTCGTGATGTCATGGTAACTCTACTGTAGAAGAACACGATTGGATAGCCTTGCGGTAGACATTTTCAGACAGTGCCTTGCAAAATGGAACATCTTCTTCTCCTTTTATCCATACTCATTTAGTGGAATAGAAATCAATGAAAATGGAAGATGGATGTCCATGGTCCCTGACACTCTCCTTCTGAACTATGGTGGCCTGGCCATGACTTGAACGGAAGCTCCACCAACTCCACACACACGAGCCACATCTCATTAATTCTATCACACCCCCCATCATTAACTACAAGATCGCTCTCAAATACAGTACTAAGGGGTTAACATGCGCATATTACATACTGTACATGTCAGCGCAGCTTTTGATATTTGAATTTCCCAGATATCAAGAATGAAATGACAGTCAATCATCATAATGGTAATTGTATGGAAAAGTTACTAAATCATCATTTTAATGAAGCCTTATATCTTCTAATAACGCTTCCCTGAAGGAAATATGTAATTAACTTGCAGGTTACTGTATTGCCAGAGTGTGCAATTAACCCACCTTTTTTAAAGGGAGCGTCTGCAAGTAATCAAAGAGGTAGGTGATGGTGGTAATGAGAAGGCAATCCTGGAACATTCTCTTCTTGGTTTACCCATTTTTAAAATAATTTTTGTAAAGGATACCAGATGGCATGGGTTACAGACATATGGCCTGCCAAGGCGCAACATGACACTGGCCTATTCTTTAATAAGCTTGAGGGTTGCGTAACTAAAACTCTCTCAGAGCATGCACTGTGTCTGTGTAAAGTACGTTATCTAGGTTGAAAACATCAAATACCATGAAGTACATTCTCCCATGGTGCTGTTACAGTACCAGTGAAGCTCACTACTGTAGCTTAGAAACACTAGTACAATAACAACACTACTGTAGTTTAGCCACACTAGTACAAGAACAACACTACTGTAGCTTTGCCACACTAGTACAAGAACAACACTACTGTAGCTTAGGAACACTAGTACAATAACAACACTACTGTAGCTTAGGAACACTAGTACAATAACAACACTACTGTAGCTTAGGAACACTAGTACAATAACAACACTACTGTAGCTTTGCCACACTAGTACAATAACAACAATACTGTAGTTTAGCCACACTAGTACAATAACAACACTACTGTAGCTTTGCCACACTAGAACAATAACAACACTACTGATTGTTTTGTATCTTTGATAAGTGCAATGTATCGTCAGTACCAATGTACAGTATGTTGTTGTGTCTGACATCCTTCCGTGCACATCATCCTCACCTGGCCAATGTTAGAATATCAATTTATCAGCGTGATAAAACACCATAGGGCTCAGCAAGATAATGCATATTTTGGAGGGAATAAGGATAAACAAATTATTGAAATCACATTGTATGGACTTAAATTGTCTAATTATGACCTTATTGTTAAACACCATTAGTCAAATGTTCTCCAAATATTGTCAACAATCAGAAGCAAACGAAAGGGAAAGCGGCTCAAGACTAACGCACAGCTGCAACATAATTACCAACATAAGTGATGTGAGAGATAGAGAGAGAGATTTGGGACCACATCCATAACTATGAGAATCTAGGGCCTTAGGTGGGCTAATAACCCGCTCTTCTCCAATTGGCCTTGTGCTTTATTCACATTGCAAAGTCTAACAGAATTTAATCTGTGTTAATTAGCTATACACTTTGGAAGATTGAATCAGCTGCTCTTTATAATTATGTCAGATAACCGTTGAGTTCGGGAGCAGTCGAAGAGCACCGTCAAATGGTTGGGCCTCACTTTACCCACGACCAACCAAACCCTGCAGAAAGTATTTAACACCATGACTTACAGTCTTAATCCCATGTTTAATAGTTATTAATTAATATGACTGAGCTGTGGAGAGGAACAGAAGCTTGTAAGCGTGGTTGAATATTTTGTAATTAAATGTGCCAGGATTCAATTATAATGGTAGCGAATGGATGACATTATTGGCGAGCCCTGGGTAAGTGATGACTTTCAAAATAAAAGTCAAGCGATGGGTACTTTAACCCTTAGGTCCACCATAGATGGGCATCCGGTAAACAGGAAGCAATTGGGAAGTCCTAAAGATTTTAGTCACTAATTTCAGTTGGGGTCGACTAAGGTATATACTGCCTATTCAATAGCAGAATTTCAAAGCATATATTTCTCACTATAAACCTCTACAGTACCCATACCATATCAACATGAATGCATTTCCATATTGATATTGAGGTGACTATTGTGCTGTATTGCACCACTTTAAGGTCAAAATCCCCTCAGAGGAAGAACGTGCTCTCTACCATGAGTAGGAAGTTCAGGAAAGGTACTTAATCTATCTTTAACAGGGCAGTAGTCTAAAAGGTGCATCCTGAGGATATAATATACATTTGTCTCTGTAATAGCTGTAGAACGCTGTCATGTTAAGTTGCCTTTGAAGAAAATACAAGAGCCGGAAAACCTGGACTCTAAGCTCAGGCTTATTGCAGCTAGCTACTGTATATATAGGGAGTGTAAGCTTGGTCTACTATAAAGTCCACAATGTGGATGAATATGTTATGATTAGCACAAGACAGCTATCAACACTGACAGTAATGTGAAGATCAACGTATCCCAAACTATTCCCTGGGGACCCTTACACATTGTACATGTTTGTTCTATCCCAGAATATCTAATTCCACTATAGTCAACCAGTCTTCAAGCCCTGGATTAGTTGCTAGCCATGCTAGTACAGGCCTAGAGCAAATATATGTAACATCTCGCAGTCTCAAAAGACTGGGATGGGAAACACTGGTGTCGATGAGTAATCAACTATAACATGTTCTATCTATTCTGAATGGCATCTCTGCTAGCATCTATGTGTTAGCCAGACATAAATCATGTTCCACGTCAGATAAAGGTAAGACTAGGGTTTATAATAACCCTATGACGACTGGCGCACACGTTTTAAGACGATGAAAACTGATGGCTCCCATCTTTATTTCTACGCCCCACCAAATGATATCGATGCAAGCCTTTTACCACATATACGCACAAGCTAATGCAATTAATCAAGTGAGAATGCTTAATGTACCACATAAAGCAGTGTTTAATAGGATAAACAGACTAACTGAATGTCTGGGAAGGAAGCATTCTTAGTTATCTTATGCCATTGGAAGTGGACACAGGTTGTTAATGGACAATTCCACTGTAACGGAATTGTGCTGAGACTCATATTTTTCAGTTCAAATGTATGCCAAACAAAAACCATTGATTCCAAAGTTTAACAACCATACAACTGTATGCACAAGGACTACTTTTAACAATTTACACTGAAAACATTTTTAAAAACTACAAGAAGTGTGCAGATGCAAAGTTTGGTAAGACAAAATAGTTTTTTTTTGTGTCCACATTTTCCCAAAACCCATAAATATCTGCTCAGAATTAAGCTTCAACGATGTCTGCAGAAAGAATGGGGTGTCAGCTATGACATGACACATTGAATTTTGAGCTCTGCCCCCAAACAAGACCAAATTTTGTTGGTCCGGACTGAACGAACCAATCATAGACGTCTATATTTCACAAGTTTGGACATCAAAGCACAGCAAAGTAGAGCTCAGTAAAGTACAGTAGAGTACATCACAGTAGAGCAGAGTAGAGTTCAGTACAGCAGAGTTCAGTACAGTACAGAAAAGTACAGTAGAGTATAGTTCAGTACAGTAGACTACAGTAAAATAGAGTTCAGTAGAGTACAGTATAGTTCAGTACAGTTCAGTACAATATAGTGTACTCAACTCTAGCGTGCTCTACTGTTTACTGTACTGAACTCTACTGTACTGTACTCTACTGTGTTGTACTGTACTGTGCCAAACCCAACTGTGGTTTGTGAATGATTTTTTTCAAATTCCGTGGTAACGGAATATTTTGTTTTAATCTCTTAATTCATTAACGAAATTGATATCATAAAAAACACTAACTAATTGATAGGTCTACCTTTAGTTGTTACTTCTGTGACCTTTCATTATTCTCCCTCCTCATGAGGGTGAAAAATTAGAAAATATCTTAAAGATATTAATTTTTTGTAACAGAATGTCACAAGGCAATGTGTCTTAAACCTACAGAAGGCAGAAACATTTCTCCAAAACTAAATATAAGTGTTGATACTAGCCAGCAGCGGTCTTTACTTCAACATTAATGCATATTATGTATTTCTAATACATTTTATGACTTTTCCTGGTAGATGTTGTCTAAGACCCCTTTTCCATCTGTTTGACCAGAAATCAAAGCCTTTGCTTATTCCACATTTTTGGGATGGAAAATGGTTGAAAATTGTATATATAAACTTCATTTCTCCAACATATACACTCTTAACTTTCATTTGACACCCAATTTGACATGCTCCTATGAAATTCACATGTTGATGCTCACGGATCCTTTTACATGGAAATTACCTAATATATATATATATGGTGGCAGGGGGATAAGTACTGGGAACAGTTTTGTAAATGAACAATACTATATAGTACATTATAAAGTCCTACTGAACAGCAAATAAGAGTTTAAAGTGGAAACCATCCAAGTGTAATCCATTTGATCAAACATGAACTGCAGCGTGATTCTCCACAACTCCTTTCATAAAGATATAACACAGCTGAATAAAATGCTTATCATTAACAACGGTAATCCTGAACGCAACTCAAACCCGCCTGGTGTGTTCCATATGCTATAGCATGAGGTCTATTGAACAAGGCTTGCGTGAAATCAGAATCACAAACATCTTTGTCATTTTCATTATTTCGTAAATTATATCCTCAATTTGCATACGAGCCACTGGTTAGTTGCTTCAGCACTTCGTCACCGACCTCCTACTCTTTGGTATTTGTGAGTAGTGACATCACTGACACACAACCCTTCCGTCTGGCCGTGAGGCAAGTATAGCCTATCCTGTGCCCAAAGGGGAAGTGGTTGATGATTAAAATACATTGCAAAGAGCTAAAAGCTCAATGTGCGGGCTGCGAAGTGTCTTCTGATACACTCCATCTCCCAAGTCTGGTCATCCCACATCTGACATGAGTCAGGGGTGTCTTTGTTGTATTGTGACTCAGACAGAAGAGCTGCTGAGGTGAGAAGAATGTCTTTAATAATCCCCGCATTTTCCTCAAAATGGTACAGCCATGATGGAGTGAGAACTACTCAGGCTAAGATGACACACATACAGTGAGCTCCGAAAGTATTGGTACATTTGTTGTTGATTTGGCTCTGTACTCCAGCAGTTTGAACTGACACAATTACTATGAGCACAAAATGATCTGAAAAACAACGAAAACGAAAAGCAAATTTCTATTTACTTTATTTTATTTCACCTGTATTTAACCAGGTAGGCCAGTAGAGAACAAGTTCTCATTTACAACTGTGACCTGGCAAAGATAAAGAAAAGCAGTGCGACACAAACAACAACACAGAGTTATACTTTTTTTTTTTTTTTTTAGTTATATTTTCTCTGTATACATAAATGATGTCGCTCTTGCTGCTGGTGAATCTCTGATCCACCTCTACGCAGACGACACCATTCTGTATACTTCTGGCCCTTCTTTGGACACTGTGTTAACAACCCTCCAGACGAGCTTCAATGCCATTCAACTCTCCTTCCGTGGCCTCCAACTGCTCCTAAACACAAGTAAAACTAAATGCATGCTCTTCAACCGATCGCTGCCTGCACCTGCCCGCCCATCCAGCATAACTTCTCTGGACGGTTCTAACTTAGAATTTGTGGACAACTACAAATACCTAGGTGTCTGGTTAGACTGTAAACTCTCCTTCCAGACTCACATCAATCATCTCCAATCCAAAGTGAAATCTAGAATTGGCTTCCTATTTCGCAACAAAGCATCCTTCACTCATGCTGCCAAACATACCCTCGTAAAACTGACCATCCTACCAATCCTCGACTTCGGCGATGTCATTTACAAAATAGCCTCCAATACCCTACTCAACAAGCTGGATGCAGTCTATCACAGTGCCATCCGTTTTGTCACCAAAGCCCCATATACAACCCACCACTGCGATCTGTATGCTCTCGTTGGCTGGCCTTCACTTCATAATCGTCGCCAAACACATTGGCTCCAGGTCATCTACAAGACCCTGCTAGGTAAAGTCCCCCCTTATCTCCGCTCACTGGTCACCATAGCAGCACCCACCTGTAGCATGCGCTCCAGCAGGTATATCTCTCTGGTCACCCCTAAAGCCAACTCCTCCTTTGGTCGTCTCTCCTTCCAGTTCTCTGCTGCCAACGACTGGAACGAACTACAAAAATCTCTGAAATTGGAAACACTTATCTCCCTCACTAGCTTTAAGCACCAGCTGTCAGAGCAGCTCACAGATCACTGCACCTGTACATAGCCCATCTATAATTTAGCCCAAACTACTACCTCTTCCCCTACTGTATTTATTTATTTTATTTATTTTGCTCCTTTGCACCATATTATTTATATTTGAACTTTGAACTTTCTTCAAACTACAAATCTACCATTCCAGTGTTTTTCTTGCTATACTTTATTTACTTTGCCACCATGGCATTTTTTGCTTTTACCTCACTTATCTCACATCATTTGCTCACATTGTATATAGTCTTATTTTTTTTTCTACTGTATTATTGACTGTATGTTGTTTACTCCATGTGTAACTCTGTGTTGTTGTATGTTGTCGAACTGCTTTGCTTTATCTTGGCCAGGTCGCAATTGTAAATGAGAACTTGTTCTCAACTTGCCTACCTGGTTAAATAAAGGTTAAATAAAATAAATAAAATAAATACATGGAATAAACAAACATAGAGTCAATAACACAATAGATAAGTCTATATAAAGTGTGTGCAAATGCAGGAGAGTATGTTGGAGTTGAGGTTATAAAATCTAAAAGAATATATACGAAATGCATCCAACAAGTTTGTAAAGGTACAAGCTTGATGTAATCATTGCATACTATTAATATGGGACCAAATATTTAACTTTTGACTACTTTAAAAATTCTTATGGATCAAATCCCGTTAACGGGATCGATTTGACAACATCCGGTGAAACTGCAGAGCGCGAAAAAAAATAAAAAAATATTACAAATATTTAACTTTCATACATTCACAAGTGCAATACACCAAATTAAAGCCTGACTTTTTGTTAATCTAGCCACCGTGTCAGATTTAAAAAAGGCTTTACGGCGAAAGCAAACCATGCTATTATCTGAGGACAGCACCCCATCAAACAAACACATTACAATCATAATTCAAAGAGTGTTTTCTATCCAGATCTACCAATATGCATATCCTAGCTTCTGGGCCTGAGCAGCAGGCAGTTTACTTTGGGCACACTTTTCATCCGGACGGGAAAATACTGCCCCCTAGCCCAAAGAGGTTTAATACACATTAGTGAATTAGTCCAAATTATTTTGGTCCCCTAAAATGGGGGGACTATACAGTTGAAGTCGGAAGTTTACATACACTTAGGTTGGAGTCATTAAAACTCGTTTTTCAACCACTCCACAAATTTCTTGTTAACAAACTGTAGTTGGTTAGGACATCTACTTTGTGCATGACACAAGTAATTTTTCCAACATTTGTTTACAGACAAATTATTTCACGTATAATTCAATGTATCACAATTCCAGTGGGTCAGAAGTTTACATACACTAAGTTGACTGTGCCTTTAAACAGCTTGGAAAATTCCAGAAAATTATGTCATGGCTTTAGAAGCTTCTGATAGGCTAATTGACATCATTTGAGTCAATTGGAGGTGTACCTGCGGATGTATTTCAAGGCCTACCTTCAAACTCAGTGCCTCTTTGCTTGACATCATGGGAAAATCAAAAGAAATCAGCCAAGACCTCAGAGAACAAATTGTAGACCTCCACAAGTCTGGTTCATCCTTGGGAGCAATTTCCAAACGCCTGAAGGTACCACGTTCATCTGTACAAACAATAGTATGCAATTATAAACACCAAGGGACCACGCAGCCATCATATCGCTCAGGAAGGAGACACGTTCTGTCTCCTAGAGATGAACGTACTTTGGTGCGAAAGTGCATAGTAATCCCAGAACAACATCAAAGGACCTTGTGAAGATGCTGGAGGAAACAGGTTCAAAAGTATCTATATCCACAGTAAAACGAGTCCTATATCGACATAACATGAAAGGCCGCTCAGCAAGGAAGAAGCCACTGCTCCAAAACCGCCATTAAAAAGCCAAACTACGTTTTGCAACTGCACATGGGGACAAAGATCGTACCTTTTGGAGAAATGTCCTCTGGTCTGATGAAATTAAAATAGAACTGTTTGGCCATAATGACCATTGTTATGTTTGGAGGGAAAAGGGTGGAGGCTTGCAAGGTGAAGATCACCATCCCAACAGTGAATCACGGGGGTGGCAGCATCATGTTGTGGGGGTGCTTTGCTGCAGGAGGGACTGATGCAATTCACAAAATAGATGGCATCATGAGGCAGGAAAATTATGTGGATATATTGAAGCAACATCTCAAGACATTAGTCAGGAAGTTAATGCTTGGTCGCAAATGGGTCTTCCAAATGGACAATGACCCCAAGCATACTTCCAAAGTTGTGGCAAAATGGCTTAAGGACAATAAAGTCAAGGTATTGACCTCAATCCCATAGAAAAATTGTGGGCAGAACTGAAGAAGTGTGTGCGAGCAAGGAGGCCTACAAACCTGACTCAGTTACACCAGCTCTGTCAGGGGGAATGGGCCAAAATTCACCCAACTTATTGTGGGAAGCTTGTGGTAGGCTACACAAAATGTTTGACCCAAGTTACACAATTTAAAGGCAATGCTACCAAATACTAATTGACAGTATTCAAACTTCTGACCCACTGAGAATGTCATGAAAGAAATAGAAGCTGAAATAAATAATTCTCTCTACTATTATTCTGACATTTCACATTCTTAATATAAAGTGGTGATCCTAACTGATTTAAGACAGGGAATTTGTACTAGGATTAAATGTCAGGAATTGTGAAAACTGAGATTAAATGTATTTGGCTAAGGTGTATGTAAACTTCGGAATTCAACTGTATACAAAAAGTGCTGTAATTTCTAAACGGTTCACCTGATATGGATTAAAATACCCTCAAATCAAACCAGTCCTCAATTTAACCTCATGGTCATTGTATCATTTCAAATCCAAATTGCTGGAGTACAGCGCCAAAACAACAACGTAAAATGTCACCGTCCCAGTAAATTTGGAGCGCACTGTAGTTCCATTTTTAGCTGTCAGAGTCAGAAACAGTAGGTTTCGGACTCTGACACCCTCAGTATCAGATACCCTCAGTATCCTCTAAATGTGAAACATTAGCAACCCCGAACAAGCAACATCAGTTCCAATTAAGCACTACACAATCAAGCTCCTGCAGTACTATCTGCACCATTCTTGTGGGTGTGCTTCGCCCTGCACTCCGTTGACCCGACAACTTCTAGGTACACTAACAACACATCTGACACGCAAGAAGCATTTCCATCATTAGAAACAACAGTCTTTTCACCACCTAACTCATCTGTTTATGGCTACTCACTTTAAAGATCAATATCACACACATTTTATGAATCACATTACTACAACGTCTACTCTTGGCAAACCAAAATAACAACGCTTTTGAAATGCTGTTTCAGTAAGTGACAGCTTCTTCAGTGACAGAGTGAGACAAAGCAATACACATGATAGCATACCCATGTTCCTTATCTTCATGTCATCCCAATAATGTCTCTGGATACATGATCCAATGATACAGGAATCTCAGAAAATCCTTCTCCCACAACCATCTCTTGTTCACCAATTGCTAGCCCACACATCCCCAGTTGGCCCTCTCTTTCTCCCTCCCTCACTCTCTCTCTCTCACACTCTCTCTCTCTCTGACAGACAGACAAATCAGTGCAATCAAGAGACTTGACCTTTGGCCCACTACTCAGTGCCATTAAAATCCATTCAGATGTGACTCCTCCCAGGGAGGGACTTGAGACTCACACTGAAAGACTCACAGAGTCCTAAATGTCAGCTTATATAAGTCTGGCCACTTGCTTGCAATCATCTGAATAATTCCTTTGTTGTAAAAGAGTGGTCTTTTGGCTCTACAGATGCACCCCGAAGACATGCTAACCTCTCACCATTACAACAGGGGAGGTTATCCATTTTTGTGGGGTATGATATTTGTGCGTCTAACTTTCTGACTAAATTTTTTTTTCACGATTCATTCACGATTATCTGGAATCATGGTAGCATTCACATTAATGTAGAAGTGTTTACAAATATATTCTCTTCTTATTTACAATAAAAGTGACTCCAAAATGACACAATACATTATTTACCATTCATTTCTGTTGGGCACAAAATAATCTGAAACACAACCAAAACAAACAGCAAATGCAGCCAACACATTTGTAGAGTCACAAGCTTGATGTAGTCATTGCGAGCTATGAATACTTCACTTTTTACTACTTTAATACACATATAAGTGAATTTGGTCCCCTAAAATGGGGGGACTATGTACAAAAAGCGCAGCAATTTCTGAACGGTTCACCCGAAATTGATGAAAATACCCTCAAATTAAAGCTGACAGTCTTCAATTTAACCTCATAGTCATTGTTTGATTTCAAATCCAAACTTTTGGAGTTGAGTATAGACCCAAAAGAAGAAAACATGCTCCACTGTCCCAATAATTACAGAGGACACTATTGACCTGTCTAATTGCATCCATCAAAAGTGCCCTTACATAACATACTAAACAACACAACATACTAAAATACCTAGACACACTGCATAATTGTCTCTCCAAGATGATAACAAATAAAGTCATGTTCATGGTTTAGAGTATTGTGTCCAACTGGATTACATAGGCATCCCATGTATAGCGAATGAAACAAACAAATGAATTGAAAAGCACCCAAATTAGCTGCAATTCTGGCCTTTGTGTTGTCAACCCTCATGGAATGTGATGTGAACGCTGACAAAGGGATACATTTTACCTGAGTTTGACACTGAATGTAGCTGCCTTGACACACTGTACATTTAGTCCATCCACAGTGATGGTGGTAATTGTGGCAGAACATACAGCTGAATCTATAATTGTGACTGCTAAAGTAGCATTTGCTTTGATGGTTGATGATGTATCCATGAATAAGAGGGCTTAAGAACAGTGCAGTTTAGTACAATTGCTACTGTCGTTTTCATCTATGGGCTGAACTAGAGGGAGATTGGCCTGCTCATCCATGTAACCAAATTTTAGGGTCCAGATTATGTTTGTTTTCCTTGTTACTGATACAAAAATAGACCAATACTGGGACACATATCTAAGATTGTGTCCCAAATTTCACCCCCTTCCCTATATAGTGCACAACATTTGACCAGAGCCCTGTGGGTCATGGTCAAAAGTAGTGCACTAAATAGGGAATAAGGTGCCATTTGGGAAGCAATCTAAGTCTAGTAGCCCCTACCAATGAGGGTAGAAGACTCTCTCCGGAGAAAGCCCTAAGAGATAAATCTAGCAAAGCCATTCCCACTTGTCTTGATTTATTCCCTGAAACACAGAGGTTTTGTAATCAAAGTAGTTAATGAACCCCTCAGAGGATCATTGTGAGAAAGACTCAAGTAATACCACACTGTTTATGGCATTAAAGAGTATTCAGGTGTCCTCAAAATTTACAGGCTATTGATTAGGTCAAGTTTGGTCTCATGTTTGGCCCAGAAATATGTAGTAAACATAATATATTGTTACCACATAACCTACAGTATGTAGTAAACATAATACATTGTTACCTCATAACCTACAATATGTAGTAAACAGAAGATATTGTTACCTCATACAACCTGGGGTATATAGTAAACAGAACACATTGTTACCTCCTATAACCTGCAGTATGTAGTAAATAGAAGATAATGTTACCTCATAACCAACAGTATGTAGTGCACAGAATACATTGTTACCTCCTATTACCTGCAGTATGTAGTAAACAGAAGATAATGTTACCTCATAACCAACAGTATGTAGTACACAGAATACATTGTTACCTCCTATAACCTGCAGTATGTAGTAAATAGAAGATAATGTTACCTCATAACCAACAGTATGTAGTACACAGAATACATTGTTACCTCCTATAACCTGCAATATGTAGTAAACAGAAGACATTGTTACCTCATACAACCTGGGGTATATAGTAAACAGAATAAATTGTTATTTACATTTTACATTTTAGTCATTTAGCAGACACTCTTATCCAGAGCAACTTACAGTAGTGAATGCATACATTTCATACATTCTTTTTATTTTTTCCGTACTGGTCCCCCGTGGGAATCGAACCCACAACCCTGGTGTTGCAAACACCATGCTCTACCAACTGAGGCACAAGGGACCATAGTAAGCAGAATATATTATTACCTCCTATAACCTGGAGTATATAGTAAACAGAATATATTGTTATCTCCTATAACCTGGAGTATATAGTAAACAGAATATATTGTTATCTCCTATAACCTGGAGTATATATAGTAAACAGAATATATTGTTATCTCCTATAACCTGGAGTATATAGTAAACAGAATATATTGTTATCTCCTATAACCTGGAGTATATAGTAAACAGAATATATTGTTATCTCCTATAACCTGGAGTATATAGTAAACAGAATATATTGTTATCTCCTATAACCTGGAGTATGTAGTAAACAGAATATTATGTTACACCCTAAAACCTGGAGTATATAGTAAACAGAATATATTCTTATCTCCTATAACCTGGAGTATGTAGTGAACAGAATATATTGTTACCTCTTATAACCTGCAGTATGTAGTAAACATATTGTATTGTTACCTCCTATAACCTGGAGTGTACAGAAACCATAATATATTGTTACCACCTATAACCTGCAGTATGTAGTAAACAGAATACATTGTTACCTCATAACCTACAGTATTTAGTAAACAGAAGATATTGTTAGCTCCTATAACCTGCAGTATGTAGTAAACAGAAGATATTGTTACCTCCTATAACCTGCAGTATGTAGTAAACAGAATGCATTGTTACCTCATAACCTACAGTATTTAGTAAACAGAAGATATTGTTAGCTCCTATAACCTGCAGTATGTAGTAAACAGAATATATTGTTAGCTCCTATAATCCATATTACAACACATAAGCCAGTTACATTTTCTGATTTCCACTTAAAACAAATGCAGATGTCAAGATGCAGATATGTAGATGTGTTGACGGAGTGACATGCCTCACTCAAATTATTGAGTCATTTGAACAGTTTCCCCACTAATCAGTCAGGTTGTTCTATTCCTCCCCATCTCTGATGTCGCTTTCATGTTCCGCCTACAAGAGAAGACTTCCAACCTGTGCAACAAAACAATCCCTTCATCAATTGTGTGAATTCATGGATGCCAAGGGAAGCCAGGCTTTCCCAAAAAACTGATCAAGAAAAAACAAAGAACATTTTTTTTCTTTTTTCTCTCTGTGTTGAATAATTTTCCTTATATTCTCAAGGGGCTGAATGTATCCCACAGGAGAAAGCATCCAAAAGAGCGAAACAGCAACCCACTATCTGATGCTGTCTGGTCAAAAAGAATATGACATTCTTGCCTCCTGTAGCATTGAATGCAAGGGAAGCCAGCAAGCATTTGGCTTCCCTTGATAAAAAAGTATAAAATAATAGCCAATCAGCATTGAGCTAAACTGAGTGAGCTCAACTGTGAATGGTCCTGGCGCCCCAAAGAACAAGTGTCAAAGGAAGCCAGTTTGTACATGGCTTCACTCCCATCACATGGCATCGAGAGCATACATCATTGACAGACAACTTTAATTGTTGCATCTCATTGTGTTGTTGTCCTCCGGTGGCTAGCTAGCTAGCTTAAATTGTCCCTTTCCTAAATTAGCCATGGATGGGGATTTGGATGTGTGGTTTTACTTCATTCTCCTTACTGGCCAAAGATTATTACGCCGATTCTGATCCAACCATACAGTAGATTCATATATTGTGCCCCTGAACTGAGAGGATGGAAGTTCAGTATGTAGATAGACGTATAAGGCTAATGTTAACTAGCTAACGTTGCCCATGAAAGGAAGTTAGGCTTGCAAGCAAGCATTTTAGCCAGGTAGCCTAGGACAACAAAAAATAAAAGTGTGTACTGTATGATAGACCGTTTAGGCAACATGAAAGAGAGGAGTATGGCATTGGCGTATCTCTACAAGTAGGTTGAGTCAACATGTTTTTTCTACTTGTACACACACACACACACAAACACATAAATCAGAACCGTGGACAGCCACATCATACTGTATTTAGCTTATGTTGATTGGACTAAATTACTTTTGGTATCTTATAGTTGACACTGTATTAGACTAAGCATGATTTGATGACGTTGAAATGTGGAAATGGTGCTGGAATAGTGGAGGCAGCTCCTGTTTTCTTTGCGACTTGCGGTAACTCTCTGTGTTTCTAAATTACTAGTTGGTTAGTAGTCCGAAAATGTCGGAAACATTACATTGCTTGACCATAATGTAGGTCATGTAACGGTTTGTTTACATGCAATATTCTCTGTGGACTCCACCGGACAGAGGTTGCTCTCCGGTTTTGTGATGAAACAAAGGTGTGGTTGAATTTATTCTATCACTGTGTCTTTTTATTGTCTCAGCCTTAGGCCTATATATCACATTGGCAAGGCATATGAACTAACAGGTTATAGAGCAAACAACGCAATTATCACAACACATAGGTTGTAATATGGCTTTTTTTCTGGCTTCCCGGTGATTTTACCCACGCACTGCTACTGTCCTTCATCTATATTTAGTTGCATGATAAATGATCCTAACATGTTGGTTTTCTGCCTCCCGTTATTGAATTATTCCTGAGAAAGCCCATGGGTGCTCCTCCCCCTCCCCCACGCACACCTTTAATTTTTAACATGCTGAAAAGAAGCAAGTGTTGAAAGAGGAATGAAAAGACGAGATGAAACAGGGAGAGCGACGTGTGAATTTGAATAAAGATATGTCAAAGCCACTGCTTTGGACAAGCAGCTAAAGGCCGAATTCAATCAAACCTGGGAAAAAAACTACGTAGTTACTTTGTTGTGTGAAAAATGCACACAGGTAAAACAAAATAACAAAAAACAATGTTTTAAGTGAGAAGTAGGCATTGGTTTAAAGCTGAAAAATAATGGAAATTCACATGAGCACCACAATGCTCTACAGTACCAAGGTTTTCCAGCACACAGCTATGACCTACTACAGTAGCTATGTTGGTCTATTGTGCTTCAAACAAGGTGTAGGCAGGTTGCTTAGGATTCAAACCTTCTCAAACAGCCTAATTCAGTTTAGTAATGTGATGTCTGCCTGTATTTTCCTAAACCTTTATTTTATCTTAAGGGATGCTTTCCAATGCTTCAAAAAAGAAGGTCACCTATTGGTAGATGGTTAAAAAAATCAGACATTGAATATCCCTTTGAGCATGGTAAAGTTACTAATTACACTTTGGATGGTGTATGAATACACCCAGTCACTACAAAGATACAGGCGTCGTCCCTATCTCAGTCGCCGGAGAGGAAGGAAATCGCTCAGGGATTTAACCATGAGGCCAATGGTGACTTTAATGGCTGTGAGTTTAATGGCTGTGATAGGAGAAAACTGAGGATGGATCAACAACATTGTAGTTACTGCACAATACTAACCTAATTGACCGAGTGAAAAGAAGGAAGCCTGTACAGAAAAAAAATATTCCAAAACATTCATCATGTTTGCAACAAGGCACTAAAGTAATACTGCAATAAATGTGGTAAAGCAATTAACTTTTTGTCCTGAATACAAAGTGGCATGTTTGGGGCAAATCCAATAAAACACATTACTGAGTACGACTCTACATATTTTCAAAAATAGTGGCGGCTGCATCATGTTATGTGTATGCATGTAATCTTTAGGGCTGGGGAGTTTTTCAGGATAAAAAATAAACAGAATGGAGCTAAGCACAGGAAAAATCATAAAGGAAAACCTGATTCAGTCTGATTTCCACCAAACACTGGGAGATCAATTTACCTTTCAGCAGGACAATAACCTAAAACACAAGGCCAAATCTACACTGGAGTTGCTTACCAAGAAGACAGTGAATGTTCCTGAGTGGCTGAGTTACAGTTTTGACATAAATCTGCTTGAAAATGTATGGCAATACCTGAAAATGGTTGTCTAGCAATGATCAAACGTTAGAATTTTTCTTCCACTTCAGCTGAATGCTTAATGTGGCTAATTTCAAACCGGTTTCAATGTACTGCAATAAGAGCTTAGATGCAAGTATTTGTGAAAACTTTTCAGTTGTTTTCTGTGAGTGTCACTGAGTAGGCTGATATTCGGTTACATGGGTGCAATATCCATACGTTAGGCTGTACAGTGCATATAAGTATGCCGCCAATGCAAGTCTAAAGTCTAATACAGCCACAGTGGGATTTCAACTGATTTGTACGTTTTTTTTGTCAAATTAACTAATTATTGTCCTTTGTTTAATTCATATGAACAACATTCTGACCTTGTTTAGCATTATATCATCCAAATATGGCATGATTCCACTATTTGTGTCCTTTTGAACCACTTTCAAATTTGGGGGACTTTTATTTTGAAGGCAAACAGCAATTTCCTTTGTCAGAAATGCTACAAAAAGGTAGCAAATCGATTTCTTCTTAACATATGGAAATAATAAATTATAAATGAAAATAGAACATTTACCCGACCGGCGCAAGTATAATGTAACTGCCACTTGGGCAATGTTTACTAGTTGAAACCAGACAAAGTCATTTGAAATTAATTAAAATAAAAATGTACCCTGACAGGTAATTATTGTTGTGGGAGTTTCCTGCAAAGCAGGTGATTGACTTGAGCACTAGAACTAAGGAAAAGGACCATTCTGATCTCAGTCAATGGACTCATCTCATCATTCATAATAATGGCCAATCCTAAAGGCTAATTAAGTGCCTACTCTGACTTCTAATTCGAGTGAACTTTTGTTAAAAACCACAAAATGAAATAAATGACCGAATTACACAATAATCTAAATCATGTTGGTCACGAAGTGACTCAGTATCAATTCAAAATATACCCTTGGTATCCTAGCCAGAGTACCTTAGTAAATAACCATTTATGTAACTCAATGGTGTCTTTTATTACTGAAATAATGCATGACATAATATACAAAACAGTGGAGAGGCAATATAAGAATATAATTGTAGAAAAGGCCCATGGAGTTGGTGGAATAATCCTTTAATTCATGGCCACTTGCTCAGCTGGGCCAGAGGCGCTTTAATTAGGTCAGGTGGAAAATATAAAATAACTCAGTCTAATCCAGACATTCTGTGCGTCCATGAATCCACCGAATCTCTTACCCTTCATCTGAACTATGTGTTGCGATCAGGAGAGCGGGCCATCAGTTATTGTTTATAGTTATTACCGCGGAGCGCGGCTTGGCACGCACGCTTCAAACCTATTGAACATAATGTAAATGGTTCATGATCACGGCCCTACAGATCATCACAAGCTATTTATGCCGTCGATATATGGTTAACATGTAATGAAATTATATGTATATATGAAGAAAACTTGAAAGGGTGAAATATGAAATGTCATTATTGTTTGCTGAACTGATCAATTCTGATATCAAACTGATGGAAATTATAGATTGAATAACCGATCACTGATTTAATTATTTGTATTATTATTCTCCTGATTTATGATGAGCCTAAATGACTCAATGATGATTCCTATTGACTTCTTACTGAACTGAATTGCTGAATTACCTAATTATGTTAATAATGAGAATGATTATGATTTCACCTTTGTGATTATGAATTTGATTGGATACATGTTATTCTGTTTCCTTTGTTATACAGCACAAACAGACTACCCAGTAAATATACCACTTCATGGTTAAAGGAACTCCTTTCTCAGTCTCATCCATTCCTCTGTCACCTGACCAGTGACCACCTGTTCACCTTCGCTGTCAGTCATCCTACCTGTCCAGCTACCCACACAGATTCCAATAATCTTTCAATAATCCTCCAACGTTGTCTCATTAGAATATGCCAAAATAGTGACATTAGACCATTGTAGTTATACAGTGCCTTCAGAAAGTATTCAGACCCCTTGGCATTTTCTACATTTTGTTACATTACAACCTTATTCTAAAATGTATATAAAAAACAACCCTGAGCAATCTACACACAATGCCCCATAATGACAAAGCGAAAACCGGTTTTTAGAAAGTTTGCAAATGTAAAAAAATGTAAAATTAAAAACCCTGTGCTATGAGACTGTAAATTGAGCTCAGGTGCATCCTGTTTCCATTGATCATCCTTCAGATGTTTCTACAAGTTGATTGGAGTCCACCTATGGTAAATTCAATTGATTGGACATGATTTGGAAAGACACACACCTGTCTATGTAAGGTCCCACAGTTGACAGTGCATGTCAGAGCAAAAACCAAGCCATGAAGTCGAAGAAATTGTCCGTAGAGCTCCGAGACAGGATTGTGTCGAGGCACAGATATTGGGAAGGGTACCAAAAAATGTCTGCAGCATTGAAGGGCCCCAAGAACACAGTGGCCTCCATCATTCTTAATTGGAAGAAGTTTGGAACCACCAAGACTCTCCCCGATTGCTCCAAACTGAGCAATCGGGGGAAAAGGGCCTTGGTCAGTGAGGTAACCAAGAACCCGATGGTCACTCTGAAAGAGCTCTAGAGTTCCTCTGTGGAGATGGGAGAACTTTCCAGAAGGACAACCATCTCTGCAGCACTCCACCAATTAGGCCTTTATGGCAGGGTGGCCAGACGGAAGCCACTCCTCAGTAAAAGGCACATGACAGCCCTCTTGGAGTTTGCCAAAAGGCACCTAAAGACTCTCAGACCATAAGAAACAAGATTCTCTGGTCTGATGAAGCCAAGATTGAACTCTTTGGCCTGAATGCCAAGTGACACATCTGGAGGAAACCTGGCATCATCCCTACGGTGAAGCATGGTGGTGGAAGCATCATGCTGTGGGGATGTTTTTCAGCGGCAGGGACTGGGAGACTAGTCAGGATTGAGGCAAAGATGAACGGAGAAAAGTACAGAGAGATCCTTAATGAAAACCTGCTCCAGAGCACTCAGAACCTCAGACTGGGGCTAAGGTTCACCTTCCAACAGGACAATGACCCTAAGCACACAGTCAAGACAAAGCAGGAGTGGCTTCAAGACATGTATCTGAATGTCCTTGAGTGGCACAGCCAGAGCCCGGACTTGAATCCGATCGAACATCTCTGGAGAGACCTGAAAATAGCTGTGCAGCAACGCTCTCCATCCATCCTGACATAGCTTGAGAGGATCTGCCGAGAAGAATGGCAGAAACTCGCTAAATGCATAGTCACTTTAACCATACCCACATGTACATACTTCCTCAATAAGCCTGACTAACCGGTGTCTGTATATAGCCTTGCTACTCTTATTTTCAAAAGTCTTTTTACTGTTGTTTCATTTCTTTACTTACCTACACACACACACACGTACACCTTTTTTTGCACTATTGGTTAGAGCCTGTAAGTAAGCATTTCACTGTAAGGTCTACACCTGTTGTATTCGGTGCACGTGACAAATACACTTTGATTTGATTTGATTTTCCAAGCTTGTAGGGGCAAACCTAAGATGACTCAAGGCTGTAATCACTGCCAAAGGTGCTTCAACAAAGTACTGAGTAAAGGGGCTGAAAACTTATCTAAATGTCATATTTTAGGTTTATATTTGTAATAAATTAACAACATTTTCTAAAAACCTGTTTTATTTATCGGGGTATTATGGGGTATTGTGTGTAGATTGATGAGTGTTTTAAAAAAAAATAATTTTAGAATAAGGCTGTAACGTAACAAAATGTGGTAAAAGTCAAAGGGTCTGAATACTTTCCGAATGCACTGTACATATGCTACTTATGGTGACATATAACTAAACTAATAGGTCACTATAAAATTATGTATTGTCCTCCCTGTTGCATCATACTGGATTTGCAGGTCTTCAAAATACTGAGAGAATATCTGCAGAATCTCTGCAGTATCGATACAAATCACTACCCATATCATGAAATACCCAAAATCTTGATACTGTTTGGTACAATTATCACATCGTCAAACTTGGACTCTGCAACCACTAATGCTTACAGTTTTTCTACCACAAATAAATGCAGTGCACAAAGGTGCATGCAAAGTGCAATTCCATATGCTTCAGGTGCCATATGAGCAGATATAATTGAATAGATTATCCCTTAGTTTGCATAAATGCACAGTCATGTACTTTGTAGACATAGCCTAACTGAAAGTATACTAAACCTCAAGTCACATTTCAAAGATAGTTTATATCAGTGTTCTATACTCCCACTCCCCCCTCATCAATCAGTCAGTAGGAAGCTTTGCAGGGAGCTTTGTAGGGAGCTTTGTGAATTGTGATTTCACAGCATGCGTATTTCGCCCACATAAAGAGTTTGTTGCCCCACGGAGACCTGAGGTGAGGTACACAGAGAGCCTGTTCCTGGAAGATAAGCTTAAAATGGGCTCCCCTGCAAACACACCTCTTCATATACCATCATTAGCACAGCCATTTCTCATGGCATATTACTGATTTCGTCTTGTGCCTCTCCTTACTGACCATGCCTACTTTAGTTATCGACTTTCCCGACTGCTTCCAGGAGATTGGCTTGATAGTGTCTAATCCTTTAAAAGAGTTTGAATAGTAACATTGAAAAGGAGGGAATAGAAATTGGCTTAGGGAAATGGAAACTTAACATTGAACTTTTTTTTGTTAATTCTAATGGTGCCGTGATATTTTATATTAAACTTTTATTTAACTAGGCAAGTCAGTTAGGAACAAATTCTTATTTACAATGACTCCCTACCAGGGAACATTGCCTTGTTCAGGGGCAGAACAACAGATTTTTACCTTTGGGATTCAATCCAGCAACCTTTCAGTTACTGGCCCAACACTCTAACCACTAGGCTAACTGCCACCCCAAGTGGCAAATAACAGCAGTCTTGGCAAGAACATGACATGGTATGGATGTCAAAACACCAAAGGTACAGAATACCAATGGTTGATGAAGTTTTTGTGCAAGTACGAGCTGAAATGTGATAGATACACCACTTTGCTGCAGGTCAAGAACATTTTCTTTCTTCATGTTCAAAGTTAAAATAGGAAAATCCATGGAGCACAGTGCACATGGCTTATCAACCCCAGCAGTTGTATTAAAAGGGCAGCTACACCTTACAAGCTCTCTCCCCATCTTACCGTCCCATGTGTCAGCTAAAATTCTCTGCCAGACAATATCATTTAGAAAATTCTGGCCCAAACACAGCCCATTCGGTTGTCTCTGGAGCTCTTGTTAAAATTCCTGACCCTGCAGCCAAATACCAATGCCAAGCTTCATGGGGACTTCTAACACAGCCAAAATGCCTACAAAACAACCCAAAACCTGTCACCGCTACCACATGTTGGTGGGAATTATTTCTCGAGCATGGTTTCAATGGATGGATGGAGAACCGAACTATCAAGTGCCTGCATGTATGATGAAGTTGGTTGGCTGAGGTTTGCAATATCGCTGCATGTGAGGAATTTAATTCCATTGGCCGTGGCTTTCCAAATACATTGGTGTGGGATGGGGCCTATCTCTGCCCTCAAGGTGTCGAGCATCAAGGGATCTGTTAATTGCATTGAATGCAATTTTAACTCTGGTGTGCACTTGTTCTACCATTTTCATCAGGAATAGTGTTACTGCAGCTAAACCTGCAAAACGAAGCCACCGCTACGCTCTGAAAGGTCTACGACGCCCCTGAGGTTTGGGGTACGAAGATGCTGCATACGTCAGTGTGATCGCTATATTTGTGGGCAAAGGCGATAGCCCCCTAGGTGCTCCCACCCCACCAATCTGGAGGAATAACACAGAAATATTAAGAGCCAGAGGGCACTGTGGAATAATAAACACCCATGGTCCTGATGGGTAGGGCCTCCTACATTTAATAACTGAAAAGTATCAAACCGGTGACACTGCTACACCACTGCCACTACCACTGTCATGAGAGAGGTGGGATGGGTTTAGTTCTAATAGTCCAAAGATGAGACAGTCAAGCCATGGTTTTGACAGACTATATTGTAGTTGGTATCCATGTACAGCAATTTTGACAGACTTTTTCACAACCACACACTATCTCTCACACTATCATCTTATCCCATGTGTACAAGCCTCTTTCATGCTGCGTAAATGATCCCAGATGATAGCTCCTCACATTTGACTTCAGAATCAAACTGTGCCAGATACAAATAGGCTCCCTTCAGAGACTTAACACTTCTTCACTGACCAAGTGTCACCTTTGAACAGGTGAAGGGGACTGAATCGCTCCGGCTCAAAAAAATGAAGTTGTCACCATGTGGGAATTTTAATGAGTTGTCTAGGGCTCTGAAAAGGATCACCAAACACATTCCTGCCACCCTGCATGAGGGGACAGAGGGGACACGGGGTGTTCAGGGGGATGTCACCAATTACCCAACAGAGAACTTGACAGCGTGAGAGAGGGAACTTTCCCCCGTCATTTCTGATAAAGTATAATAAGGGTACTTGCTTACAAAAGGAAGGTGATATGGTATCTTTATTTTATATGGAATATTTATTTGATATAATATCATTTTTTTATGGTATATTTCTGTTATATGGTATATTTATTTTATATAATATCTTTCTTTTATATGGTACCTTTCTTTTATGTGTGCCAATGAATCCAGTATGATGTATGACAAAGTCAGAGGGGCCCCGTTAAGAGATCTGGGACATCACTGGTTCTAGCGGACAAACTTCCCCTTAGTCAACAGATACACTATATTCCAGGAATAAGGGGGAAGAGAAGGCTTTTCATGTCCTTTCACGCAGCTGTCAATTTTTTTTTTACCAATCAATGGCATGCTTAAAGTTGAGAATGGAGGGAGCACTTTTTGGGATGGGAGATTATGGAAATGGGTTGTAATTGCGGAGACCCAGGACTTTGTGAGCGGGAAGATAACAGAGAGCCATAACACAATCATGCAGCTGGTGTGATCATGGAGTCAGGAGTGCGGAGATAAGATACACCATCTGCAGACTTAACAAAGCTCCAACATAAAGGGTTTTCACTACTATGGTGAGCGTAACATGCACTGATGTGCTCCATTTTGTGCAGGGGTGGGGGGGACTTTGGAAATTATGATAATGATATATGAAGATAGGGGCCGATTCAGACTTAGGCAATATTTAACATGACTGAAATAGGAAACAGAAAATAGAAAAAGTCCGGATAGCCTATAAATAAGAAATTTGAGAGTGCCTATCCTTGCAAGTTAAAAGGCTGTACAAGTGAAATTCTACATAATGGCACTGCACTTCATAAACTTTACTGTGGGAAAGTTGATATGACGATATGCTTCCGTTTGCTGTCATATGACTGGTTTCACATTTGTCTCCAGCGATCATAAGGTAAAATAGATCTAAAACAAGTGTCATTTATATTTACAATCACCTTATCCAAACTGATACTCATTTACCTAGCTTTTATCAATAGCTCTTATCAAGTTGTAAATGACAGTGCATGGAGAATGGGGTTATTTCTATCAGAAGTAGATGCCATTTCCACTTGGAACCGGTATTTTCACTAGACCTTATTCATGTTTTCCTCACATGTAAAGATGGTGGAATTATTTGGGAATTAAGTCAAGCCCAGAATGCGGCGTATCTGTAGACACACCACCACTACACCTTAATTTATTAGATCTCCACCCAGAACGAATTACGGGTGAATAGCATGCTATTCTCATGCTTAAGTTCATGGTCAGAATACGCCCCATAGAGCACAGCTCAAGCTGTCTTTCATGGTTAGGCACAAGGGCTTGGGAAGAAGACATTATCGGATAATTGTGGGTTGTGGAAATTATTACATTACTTCGAGCCAAACAGTGGGTTTTGTGCATTGCTTCCAATGCCTTAAATGTGCTTTAATTTCCATGTAATAACTCTTGTTTTCTTTCGACACAGTTAAAGGGGCATTGCGTCAGAATTCCACAACTTCACATATTGTTCTTGAACATTTGTTGTGTTTACAATCAACATGTCAAAACCTTCTTCTTTGGTTGCTATAGCCGTGTTATGCATTAAGACACTCCCCCTTAGCAATGATGACGTCCAATGGTGCATCATCTCATACACCATATGGATACGAATGCTAAAGAAAGCAAATCTCTGCAATGCATAAAACACCCTGTAGTTTTCAAAGTAATTTCCATTGTGATTATATAATTTTCTCTTGGAAGTACCTTTGTTTCTTTCAAATTTTGGCTCTTGCTGGCCTTGCAAAGAGAGAGGTAAGAGGAGTAACTACTCAGCAACATCATCACTAGAAAGGAACTTTATTTGAAAACAAAAGTATTTTCCCTTGAGCATAAATTACTTTCTGTGGAAAAGTATTTCTCTTGAGCATAACGATTACAAAGTAGCACCCAAACAGACCGTAGGACTAAACCTGGGGAACCAAAATAAATACTAGACATCCGCAAGGCAGCCTTAGTCTATAGTAGCTACAAGGAAAACACTGTGTGAACTCTCAAATATTTGACTGGAAAGTGAGAAGGCGGCAGAGCTGCTTTCATCCTTGTGTATGGCTTAATTGAGTTTCCATATATTTTTTTAAATATCATATTCACTGGAAAATATGAGGTTGCCTAAATCCCAGCATAAGATGTACTGCAGCTACAGAGAGCAATCAGACAATCAGAAAAGACTGATATTAGAGACGACACAGGACACAATCCCAGGCAATAAAACAACAACCCCTGTGGCGGTGTGAATCCTTGCTCTAATATGAAGTTGCCCAAATCTGTGAGAAAACGTATAAAAAAATATTTATATTGTAACCAGGAGCTTCTGAAGCAATGCACTGTGCTATATCAGTCTGGCTCTAATATCAGCTTGGTGAGGGGTTAGGTCTGTATCAGATAGGGCCCAGATAGATAGCTTCAGCACAGTCTGCATCAACGACCCAAAATTACTATTCATGCCACTACAGCACATTGCAGCACATTGAACATATCATTTGCATACATATCATTTGCACCTCCGTCTGCAACTGGATCCTGGGCTTCCTGACGGGCCGCCCCCAGGTAGTGAGGGTAGGTAGCAACACATCCGCCACGCTGATCCTCAACACTGGAGTCCCTCAGGGGCGCATGCTCAGTCCCCTCCTGTACTCCCTGTTTACCCACGACTGCGTGGCCAGGCACGACTCCAACACCATCATTAAGTTTGCAGATGACACAACAGTGGTAGGCCTGATCACCAACAATGACGAGACAGCCTATAGGGAGGATGTCAGAGACCTGGCCGTGTGGTGCCAGAATAACAACCTATCCCTCAACATAATCAAGACAAAGGAGATGATTGTGGACTACAGGAAAAGGAGGACCGAGCACGCCCTCATTCTCCTCGATGGTGCTGTAGTGGAGCAGGTTGAGAGCTTCAAGTTCCTTGGTGTCCACATCACCAACAAACTAGAATGGTCCAAACACACCAAGACAGTAGTGAAGAGGGCACGACAAAGCCTATTGCCCCTCAGGAAACCAAAAAGGTTTGGCATGGGTCCTCAGATCCTCAAAAGATTCTACAGCTGCACCATAGAGAGCAGTAGTGCGTACGGCCCAGTACATCACTGGGGCTAAGCTGCCAGGACCTCTACACCAGGCGGTGTCAGAGGAAGGCCCTAAAAATTGTCAAAGACCCCAGCTACCCCAGTCATTGACTGTTCTCTCTACTACAGCATGTCAAGCGGTACCGGAGCGCCAAGTCTAGGACCAAAAGGCTTCTCAACAGCTTTTACCCCCAAGCCATAAGACTCCTGAACAGGTAATCAAATGGCTACCCGGACTATTTGCATTGTCCCGCTCCCCCAACCCCTCTTTTACGCTGCTGCTACTCTCTGTTTATCATATATGCTTATTCACTTTAACTATACATTCCTGTATATACTACCTCAATTAGCCTGACTAACCGGTGCCCCCGCACATTGGCTACCCGGACTATCTGCATTGTGTCCCGCCACCCACCACCAGCCAACCCCTCTTTTACGCTACTGCTACTCTCTGTTTATCATATATGCATAGTCACTTTAACCATACCTACATGTACATTCTACCTCAATTAGCCCGACTAACCGGTGCCTGTATATAGCCTCACTACTGTATATAGCCTTGCTACTGTTATTTTTCACTGTCTTTTTACTGTTGTTTTTATTTCTTTACTTATCTATTGTTCACCCAATACCTATTTTTTACTTAAAAATTGCACTGTTGGTTAGGGCCTGTAAGTTAGCATTTCACTGTAAGGTCTACACCTGTTGTATTCGGGGGCGCACGCGACAAATAAACTTTGATTTTATTTTATTTGTTGCAAAGAACCATAAAAAGCAGGTAAATACTGCGCTGATTGCTGTACATCTAAACGGTAGACTGGATTGTGGAATGAATGTTAATTACCTAGACATACAAGACATACTATCAGATTGAACACCTCATTCATAGCACCTAGTTAATTAAATAGGCTCTAAACTGATCTAATTAACTATTAAGCAAGACTGTACAGTACATGTAAACAACGCCCTCAGCAACGTGTCATTTTCCAATAGCAGATCAGTGTTGGTTTGTGTGTGTGTCTATGTATTCTAATTCCAACAATTCAAATGATTTCAAGCAGTCTTAGCTTCAATCATTCCTCCAAGGCATGTAGCAACTCCACTACAATGGATTGAGTGCACCAAACGAGTTCAACCAGTCTTAAATTAATCCAATAGAAAGCAATTACCAAAACAAAACAAAGACGTCTCCAATACTTAATGCATCAAATCTAACCGCACCTCCTCGACTTTGTATTTCCACTGCGATGCGGCGATTACTCGCTTTCACTGCAAGGGCACCCTTTTTGCTCACTCACTCAAACAAAGTCACAAATCGACTCATCAAATTCTCTCAAGGTGTAGCCGAAAGCAATTACAGAAACACTGGGTGGAAAAGCTAGCCCAAGCCTCTCTCCCCCCACCACATTGTCCTGATAAAGGATTGCCTTCCAAACAAGATGAATCGTGTTTCTCTTTTTCCCCAAGCCTCAGCACTTTAGTGAGGCATCTTAATGTACCATTGTATGCTCATTAGGAGTACAAGGTACCACAGAAGCCAATAATGGGTCGGATTTCCAACCCGCCCAAGTTGAGGGAGAGCTTAGGTACACTTGGTACCTTAAGAAGCAAAATGATTGCCATGTGGAGTCCTCCCTCCCAAATGGGAGGTGCACTGCCTTATTTGAAACATACAAGAAGGGACAGTCAATTACGTAACATCGTGCTGGAGTGCACCGCAATTTTAATCCCACACGAGAATGGAGAGAGTATCAAGAGGTTTGGGAATCCTCTCTGATTGGGTTTGGGGGAACAGTACAGCTACCTTGTGAAGTGTGGAATGTATAGTGTACAGTTCCTCCCATCCCAGGGCCGAGAATGAGAATGGAGAGACCACTAAATACATTCTCACATTCTTCACTATTCATAAAATGTAAATAGCTCCTAATTCTCATTTTACAAATTCACTACAACACAAAATGTGCCACTAACTCACTATGTGGGTTGAACTTGGACCTGTTCTCATTAATTCAACCATGTCGCAAATGGAGCCATTTTGTGACTCAAGAGGAACCTGTTTTTGGCAATGTCATAGTAGGACTCGTTTAGACTGCTTGGATTTGCTCAAACTCAGGCTTCATTCAATGTTGACGAAAAGCATTGAGTAAATGACATATTGTCAAATGTGTTCACTGGATTTCCCTTCGGTAGAAATCGGGACACCGGCTTGGTATGACCCTCTTGTAAACTTCATGGGAGATTTCCTTTAGCATCAGGGTACAATTATTAGGGTTGCGATAAAAGTTATCAATATATTAATCAATTCATCCAAACTCTATTGATCAAGATCTTATTGATTCTGAAAAGTGCTAATTCCAATAAGGGACTATTATATGAAATAGAAGAAAGACTTTGATTGGACTACATGCTTCAATCATCCCAGCATAAGATGTACCTTAGCTACAGAGAGCCAATAGAATACTGTCTTACCATGGACAATCAGAAAAGACTGATATTAGAGACGACACAGGACACAATCCCAGGCAATAAAACAACAACCCCTGTGGCGGTGTGGATCCTTGCTCTCATCCTGCGTATGCATCTCTATCCATGACCAGGAAATCTCTCAGGAGCCATCGTAACATCAGCAGCAGCACTATAGCACAACTCTGTCCAGTCCAGGCAGTGACCAGGCTAGCACTCTCCAGACTCAATCATAACACCTCAGGGAGAACAGCGAAAACTCCAAACTTCAGTCGTCAGTTATCTCGCAAAACAGGAGCAGGACTTGGGGTTGTTTGGTAAACAATGGCTGACTGAATGAACAAATCTAGTTGAGTGAATCCAAGTGGTCCATTTGTCTGTTAAGATGTTAATATGAGCGAGGGTGCTAGCTAGTTAATTAACCCCTCGGGGATTGGCAGGGAGCAGAGGCGCCGATTGCAACAGGCCTACTGGGCGCAATCAAGGGCCCACACTGAACATTGTATAAGGCATAAAAGTGTTGTAGTAAACACAATCTCTTCGCCCCACCCACCAGAGGGACCTTTTAATCAAACCACAGTGCACTAATGATGGTGCCTCGACAGAAACGAAAAGGAGAGGAGAAAAAGGAAGAAAACGTGTGAGGAGGAGCGAATCACAAACATACATTTAACCCCCCTCTGGGTTTAACTACGTAGACTCCCACAGAGCGCCAAGTAGTCAATTGATGGGAGGAGATTATTCAGTGTTGGGTATCTGCAGTACTTGAGGATGGTATAGCGAAAAGCATTGGGGAGGGATGAGCAAGGATATGATGACTCATCAGTTTGATATAGGCATGTATGGAGGCTGCATCTTTGTAATACAGTATGATGAAAGACATACAGTTGAAGTCAGAAGTTTACATACACCTTAGCCAAATACATTTAATCTCAGTTTTTCACAATTCCTGACATTTAATCCTAGTAAAAATTCCCTGTCATAGGTCAGGTAGGATCACCACTTTATTTTAAGAATGTGAAATGTCAGAATATTGATAGAGAGAATTATTTATTTCAGCTTTTATTTCTTTCATCACATTCCCAGTGTGTCAGAAGTTTACATACACTCAATTAGTATTTGGTAGCATTGCCTTTAAATTGTTTATCTTGGGTCAAACATTTCGGGTAGCCTTCCACAAGCTTCCCACAATAAATTGGGTGAATTTTGGCCCATTCCTCCTGACAGAGCTGGTGTAACTGAGTCAGGTTTGTAGGCCTCCTTGCTCGCACATGCTTTTCAGTTCTGCCCACATATTTTCTAAGGGATTGAGGTCAGGGCTTTGTGATGGCCACTCCAATACCTTGACTTTGTTGTCCTTAAGCCATTTTGCCACAACTTTGGAAGTATGCTTGGGGTCATTGTCCATTTGAAAGACTCATTTGTGACCAAGCTTTAACTTCCTGACTGATGTCTTGAGATGTTGCTTCAATTTATCCACGTAATTTTCTATCCTCATGATGCCATCTATTTTGTGAAGTGCACCAGTCCCTCCTGCAGCAAAGCATCCCCACAACATGATGCTGCCACCCCCGTGCTTCACGGTTGGGATGGTGATCTTCAACTTGCAAGCCTCCCCCTTTTTCCTCCAAACATAACGATGGTCATTATGGCAAAACAGTTCTATTCTTGTTTCATCAGACCAGAGGACATTTCTCCAAAAAGTACGATCTTTGTCCCCATGTGCAGTTGCAATCCGTAGTCTGGCTTTTTTTATGGTGGTTTTGGAGCAGTGGCTTCTTCCTTGCTGAGCGGCCTTTCAGGTTATGTTGATATAGGACTTGTTTACCTGTGGATATAGATACTTTTGTACCTGTTTCCTCCAGCATCTTCACAAGGTCCTTTGCTGTTGTTCTGGAATTGATTTGCACTTTCGCACCAAAGTACGTTCGTATCTAGGAGACAGAACGCGTCTCCTTCCTGAGCGGTATGACGGCTGCATGGTCCCGTGGTGTTTATACTTGCGTGCTATTGTTTGTACAGATGAACGTGGTACCTTCAGGCATTTGGAAATTTCTCCCAAGGATGATCCAGACTTGTGGAGGTCTACAATTTTTTTCTGAGGTCTTGACTGATTTATTTTGATTTTCCCATGATGTCAAGCAAGAGGCACTGAGTTTGAAGATTGGCCTTGAAATACATCCACCTCCAATTGACTCAAATGATGTCAATTAGCCTATCAGAAGCTTCTAAAGCCATGACATCATTTTCTGGAATTTTCCAAGCTGTTTAGGCGCAGTCAACTTAGTGTATGTAAACTTTTAGCCCCCCCAAATTACCAGTTTTAGCCCTGCAAATTACCCTCTTTAGCGTCCCAAATTACCAGCTTTAGCTCACCAAATTAACAGTTTTAGCCCTGCAAATTGCCATCTGTAGCACCCCAAATTACCCAACATAGAGCAGCTAAAGAAATAATGAAAGCTGATTGAAATTATGTGATGCTCTCAGATGATGAATGGGAGGCTTCTAGATCGAGTCTGGACAGCTGAATCCTTCAATCCTCGTGGACTTTGGCAAGGGGGTGAAGGAGAGGGCAGCCTGGATGGGGGCTCTGGGATGAACCAGTTTGGAAGCCATTGATTTTACAGGTTCGAGGAGGTTCAAGGTTCATCAATGGGGCACAAGTGTCACCAACCGAGGGAGACACAAACCTCCTCTCTTTGTCTATGCTTTTCTGAACATATCCTCTTCTTTGTGTCATGAATAATGTAAAGCATAGGCCCTTATACCCAGATATACACACACACACACACACACACACACACACACACACACACACACACACACACACACACACACACACACACACACACACACACACACACACACACACACACACACACACACACACAATTACCTCTGTTGTTAAGAAGGTTACTTTGGGGTCATATTAAAGTACAAATGGGCCACCGATTTTGTTTTCATTCCATCCTAGCACTGTGAAATTCCATCAGTTGTACCAGGGAACAATGTGCAGTGCTCTTTGATTGAAAATTGAGATTAAGGTAACATTGTACCCATCCACCCATGACCCATCCACCCATGACCCATCCACCATGACTCATCCACCATGACCATATGAATATGTCATGTTGACATAGAGAATCGAGGATATCCCTTAAAAATCAAACATCCTCCCTGCCAAAGCTAGAGCATAAAACTATTTCATAATTGCTTCCTAAAATAGAATTGTTATAGACAGAGGCAAAAATGATGTACTATATTTCCAATTATATGAAAAACAATATTAATGGACTGACCATCACTTTCTGATGACCAGCTTGCTATATAAAGAAACATTCTGAGAGATATGCACTGGCTACAGTTACAAAACAAAGCAGTTCAGATGAGGACAAGGAGGAGACAAGTCAGTTGATAGTCAAGTTAACCTGGTAACATTCTTGTATGTTAAACACCAGCGTGATTTAGTGCTGCTAGCCCATATAAAATATTGTGTGTTTGAGCTACAGACTTCTGGGTTGTTGCATTGGATTTGTCTATTTCTTCTGCATCCGCTGATCCCAACCATTAGCCTTAATGTTAAGTGTGATTAACGGAGGCTGAGATAGAGCGCCGTTTGTGAGACATGAGCGGATCCTGAAAATGGCAATTCTCACAAAAACCGTTTGTTAAGTCTGAACTGTATGAGCTACAAACTATTGTTTCTCACTTTGAAAAGCTGGAACTCTCACGAACACGCACATGTCATCTGCTCTATGATGCTCGCAAGCTACACCAGAGTCGTTAGGAGGTAATAGGTTCTTCTACATAGAAGATCATAGAAAATCCCAGGACATAGTGTCTATAATGCTGTAATAAGCTCACATACTTGCTGTCACCAACTACAAACTCCACACAGTTGTCACTGACTAGTTGGATATTAATTTCCCACTGAGCAAACAATTTATGTACTTACAGTATTCATATAAATTCATTTTCATCAGGTTTTTGCTGGGCGGACGTAATTGTTTTATTGATATGACAATAAAACTCATGAATGCAACTGTTTATGTCAAAGAATTTAGCCCTGGTTGTCCTGAAAACAAAACTGTAAAACACTTCAATATGAGGCTATGAGGGCAGAGCAAGCAGATTAATGAAAGTAGTGAATTTCTGCTTTTTCACTGTGGAATCCCTGGGTCTAGTTTTTAATATGGTAATATTTGTCTATGTAGTCATGCATAACATACCACTAACATACCCATTTCTAACATTGTACCAGTCTTTGGTGGGAATAAAAAAGGAAAGAAGCAATATGGATCAAGACAATTGGAACAAACGCCAGTTGGGTATAAAATACCAAATTAAATGTATGTACTGTACATACTAAAGGACATTACGTGCAGGTACAACAGAAACATGCTATGTGCAGGTACAACAGAAACATGCTACGTGCAGGTACAACAGAAACATGCTATGTGCAGGTACAACAGAAACATGCTACGTGCAGGTACAACAGAAACATGCTATGTGCAGGTACAACAGAAACATGCTATGTGCAGGTACAACAGAAACATGCTATGTGCAGGTACAACAGAAACATGCTATGTGCAGGTACAACAGAAACATGCTACGTGCAGGTACAACAGAAACATGATATGTGCAGGTACAACAGAAACATGCTATGTGCAGGTACAACAGAAACATGCTATGTGCAGGTACAACAGAAACATGCTATGTGCAGGTACAACAGAAACATGCTACGTGCAGGTACAACAGAAACATGCTACGTGCAGGTACAACAGAAACATGCTATGTGCAGGTACAATAAAAACATGCTATGTGCAGGTACAACAGAAACATGCTACGTGCAGGTACAACAGAAACATGCTACGTGCAGGTACAACAGAAACATGCTATGTGCAGGTACAACAGAAATATGCTACGTGCAGGTACAACAGAAACATGCTATGTGCAGGTACAACAGAAACATGCTATGTGCAGGTACAACATAAACATGCTATGTGCAGGTACAACAGAAACATGCTATGTGCAGGTACAACAGAAACATGCTATGTGCAGGTACAACAGAAACATGCTAAGTGCAGGCACAACAGAAACATGCTACGTGCAGGTACAACAGAAACATGCTAAGTGCAGGCACAACAGAAACATGCTACGTGCAGGCACAACAGAAACATAGTTTGGCATTTATACGATTAGTCTTTGGAATTTGCGGTTGTGTCCTCAACTCTAGTATATTTCCCTTATCCCACAGATCTCCCCTGTTCAATTTAACGCCATGTTGCCCCTCGCCCGCCCGCCTGCCTGACCTCCTGCCCCTTGCCCGCCTGCCTGCCCACCCTCCCTGCTCTCCTCTTGGGCGCCACATCAATTCTGCTTCTCTGTTTGACAGGACGCTATGTGGTCCCTGACCGGGAGGGAGGATGGGTGGCCATCGCCCTCCTAAAAAACTCTGCTGGTTCAATTAGCCCAGATTTAATGAACTCTCCCCAGCCCAGCTTCTCTGCCTGAGAGCCCCAGCGCAGAGCCCCATGGGGACCCAAATCAACCTCTGGATGGGCGGCTTGACCGTAGGAGCATCAGGCTAGAAGATAAGACACATCGGTTGGCGGGGAACCACTCGAAATGAGACCTGCAGGATAAGATGGATAGAGGTGTAAAGATGCACCCACCTCCCACCTTTTGCCAATCTTAACCTCGCATCCTCTAGCCTGTTTCATTCCTATTGTTTAATTAGGCCCTACAGTTAGAACCAATGTCTGCTGGCTAGCTGCACTTCATTTGCCTTGCAGTGGAACTTGCATAGCGAAAGAAAGAAAGCGACAAAGAGAAACAGAGAGAGAGAGAGAGCGAGAGAGAGAGAGAGGGAGAGAGAAAGAGAATGGGAGAGAGAGAAAGAGAAAGTGAAAAAAAGAGAGAGATCCACATTCGCCTCACAAAAAGTAAGACTAAGGCACTGTGCTGACACGCCATAATTCACCCTGCTCCACGCGGCTCCCCTTGTAGGTTAAAGCAAGTCGAGAGAGAGAGAGAGAGAGAGAGAGAGAGAGACTGGAGCCCATAATTAATATAATACGTTATGTAGCTGCAGATAGCGGGGTGGTCTGATGCTATATGAGAGGGGAATCTCTATTTAAAAGAGTAGCTCTGGTAGGCGGCTACAGCACAGTCCACATTCTGCCTTTACTCCAGTGATCCATAAGGACTGCTGGGCTACGGTGTCACCCAAGCTTTACAAATGCACTGGACCAGCAAAATGTTGTAACAATATATCTGCACTATTTACCTTTTCCCCGGAAAATGTCTAGAAATATGAATGCATCTCGACCACATCCATTTTGTCTGGGATCAAAGTGGCAGTAACACACAGGAGTGGCGAGAAAATGAACGGAGATACGGGAGGAGATGGACATTTCAAGCGGAATCATTTAATGTTCAATATACTGTGTGTTTCCTTGCAGTGATGCTAGGTTAAACACACGGAAGGAACATTACATTTCCCAAGTTCCTGTGCCTTGTTTGATTGGAGTATAGCAGTTGAACTTTATTGAGTTAAGAGGAAGGATCATGTCACAGGGGACAATGTGAACATATTAAATACAGCTTCCAGACTACACCAACAGCAGAGCTTTACCATACTATACTATAGCAAATGTTGTTTGGGTGGATACAGGCATGATTTGCATTGGCTTTTCTCCAATGCTGACACAGTCTGCAACCTAGAATGGAGCATGGCATTGAATCATTCCCTCGGAGTAAAATCTGTTTGATCTCAAGCGATCTATCACTTTACCAGGTACAAACTGATGCAAAACCTCACTAAAATTACCCTTTGACTCAAGCAAGGCATATGTCTTATCAAGGATCCTTTGTAGCTAAAGTACAGTACAGTGTGGTAAAGCTTTGCTGTTGGTATGGTCTGGAAGCCGTATTTAATATGTTCACATTGTCCCCTGTGACATAATCGTTCCTCTTAACTCAAGAAAGTTAAACTGCTATTCTGTGAACAAACACTTATGAAGACAACAGAATATATAATTTCAAAAAAATAAAGAATATATTGAGTGTTATGAAACCTAGGCTGCATCAATGCCAACACCAAGGTTATACAGGCTATAGAGAGATGTGCCGCCGAGAAGCTGGTATTCCCTCCTAGCGCATCAGCCAAGAGGGCTAACCTTCTTTAGGAGCCATCTATTCAGAGTCAGGGGAGGTAAGAGTTAATCCACACATCTGTATTACCCAGACCCCCCAAGGCCCCCAGGCCGACATCACTGCACAACCTCTGTAAGAGGACCAGCAGCGGCCAGCATTAAACCCCAGTAATACAGTACCAGTCAAAAGTTTGGACACACCTACTCATTCAAGGGTTTTTCTTTACTTTTTATTATTGTCTACTTTGTAGAATAATAGTGAAGACATCAAAATTATGAAATAACACATATGGAATAATGTAGTAACCAAAGAAGGGTTAAACAAATCAACATATATTTTATATTTGAGATTCTTCAAAGTAGCCATCTTTTGAATTGATGACAGCTTTGCACACTCTTGGCATTCTCTCAACCAGATTCACCTGAAATGCCTTTCCAAGTCTTGAAGGAGTTCCCACGTATGCAGAGCACTTGTTGGCTGCTTTTCCTTTACTCCGCGATCCAACTCATCCAAAACCATCTCAATTGGGTTGAGGTTGGGTGATTGTGGAGGCCAGGTCATCTGATGCAGCACTCCATCAATCTCCTTCTTGGTCAAATAGCCCTTATTTGAAAACATATGATAGTCCCACTAAGGGCAAACCAGATGGGATAGAGTATCACTGCAGAATGCTGTGGTAGCCATGCTGGTTAGGTGTGCCTTGAATTCTAAATAAATCACTAACTGTGTCACCCAGCAAAGCACCCCCATACCATAACACCTCTTTCTTCATGCTTCATGGTGGGAACCACACATGCGGAAAACATCCATTCACCAACTCTGCGTCTCACAAAGACATTGCGGTTGGAACCAAATATCTGAAATTTGGACTCATCAGACCAAAGGACAGATTTCCACTGGTCTAATGTCCATTGCTCGTGTTTCTTAGCCCAAGCAAGGCTCTTCTTATTATTGTTGTCCTTTAGTAGTGGTTTCTTTGCAGCGTTTCAACCCTGAAGGCTTGATTCACTCAGTCTCCTCTGAATAGTTGATGTTGAGATGTATCTGTTACTTGAACTCGGTGAAGCATTTATTTGGGCTGGAATATCTGAGGCTGGGAACTCTAATGAACGTATCCTCTGCAGCAGAGGTAACTCTGCATCTTCCTTTCCTGTTGCGGTCCTCATGAGAGTCAGTTTCATCATAGCGCTTGATGGTTTTTGTGACTGCACTTGAAGAAACTTTCAAAGTTCTTGAAATTTACCGGATTGGCTGACCTTCATATCTTAAAGTAATCATGGACTGTCGTTTCTCTTTGCTTATTTGTGTCACACCTGCTCCCGCTTCACCTCTCTGGTGCTCGAGGGCGCAAGGCTGACCTTCATTACGTACACCTGTCATCATCATGACGCGCATCAGTGCTCATTGGACTCACCTGGACTCCTTCACGTTGTTGATTGCCCTCTATATCTGTTTGTTCCTCTGTTTTGTTGCCCGTGTCAGCATTATTGTCATCATGTCGTTTTGTGCCCCCTTTTGTTTTTTTGTGCCCCCTTTGTTTGATGTCCGTTTTCCATTAAATGTTCACTCCCTGTACTTGCTACTCGTCCCCAGCGTTGGTCCTCACAGAATGCTGACAAAGCATCAGGGTGTTTTTGTTTTTGGTGGTGACGTCAGGTCCGGGTGCCGCCGCCGATGGAACTGGGGTGCCTCACCTGGATCGTCGGGCTTCCCCGCCTTAGCTGTGATGAGAAGTTTCCTTGCCTCAGTTGGCTTGGCAGGCTCTCATCCCACATCATGCCTCAGCCAGCTTGTCGGGCTCCTACTCCTCAGCCGGCTCATCAGGCTCCCATCCCACGTCATGCCTCAGCCGGCCCATCAGGCTCCCATGCCTCAGCGGGATCGTCAGGCTCCCATGCCTCAGCGGGATCGTCAGGCTCCCACGCCTCAGCGGGATCGTCAGGCTCTCACGCCTCAGCGGGATCGTCAGGCTCCCACGCCTCAGCGGGATCGTCAGGCTCCCACGCCTCAGCGGGATCGTCAGGCTCCCACGCCTCAGCGGGATCGTCAGGCTCCCACGCCTCAGCGGGATCGTCAGGCTCCCACGCCTCAGCTGGCCCATCTGGCTTCTATGCCTCAGCCGGTCAGTCCGGCGCCCATGTCTCGGCTGGCCCATCAGGCCCGCCCAGGTGGGATGCCGGGTGACGCCCCTAGATGGGGAGTACTGTCACGCCTGCTCTCTCTTCCCCTCTCTGGTGCTCGAGGGCGCCAGGCTGCCCTTCATTACGCACACCTGTCATCATCATGACGCGCATCAGCGCTCATTGGACTCACATGGACTCCTTCACGTTGTTGATTGCCCTCTATATCGGTTTGTTCCTCAGTTTTGTTACCCGTGTCAGCACTATTGTCATCATGTCGTTTTGTTCCCCCCATCCAGACACTGTTCTTGTTCTGTTTGATGTCTGTTTCCCATTAAATGTTCACTCCCTGTATTTGCTTCTTGTCTCCAGTGTCGGTCCTCAAAATTTGAGCTGTTCTTGCCATAAAATGGACATGGTCTTTTACCAACTCTACCTTGTCACAACACAACTGATTGGCTCAAATGCATTAACAAGGCAAAACATTCCACAAATACTGCTGTGCATAAAATGTGGTGAGTAGTCGACTTAAAGAGAAAGAAAATATTTTAACAGTTTTCAACAAATTAATTTATTCCTAAAGGAAGGAGAAACAAGAGAGAAATGGAGAGAGAGAGATCTCAATGTTTTTTTCACTTTCAGTTTCACTTACTTAGCTAGCAAATGCAGCTAGCTAGTTTAGCCTACGGAAACACCCTGCTCAAACAGAGGGATGCTATGTTAGCTAGCTGGCTATGACTATCCTGGAACACTGGAACTCTTTCAAGTCTAGGTAAGCTTTTGGTTTTATTAATTTATTGCCACCAGGGTCCGCCGGTGTAACTGCTTACTGAAACATTACTGTATGATTGTAGTGGGTTTACTAACGCGTTAGTTCTATTACCTATGCTGACAATGACATTACTTTAGCTAATATGGTGACAATGATTTAGGTTGTGTGTAGCGGTTTGGCTTGGAAAGGTTTTTTCGCCTGGTCACAGAGCGCATAACGTAGATGCAAGAAGGAATACAATGTGGCTGCTATGAAACTGTGAACTGTGTTTACCCATGATCAGGGATGTATTTATTCCGGTTCTGTTTCTTAAACAGAAGCAAATGGAACAAAACGGGGATAAACATACCTGCATTTGTCATATAGAAACTCTTGTTGACAGCTGTTGGACTAATGATTACACCCACATTCATACTAGATGCAGGTAATAGTGTGCAAGGCGGTATTGAATGTCACTGTCTGTCCATGTGTTACTATCTGTCACATCACATTTTTCTCTCGACCTGTGTGCACCTATGTTGTAAACTTTTATTGATAGGCTAGGGTGTAGCAACCTCATGATGGGTATAGGGAAAATTTGACTATCATGTAGTAGCCTAAACCTATCGATGTTACATTGAGCTGGGTGAATGGAATATGAATGACAGTCATCCAATATGCTGTAATAGAAATAAGACCATGCTCATGAAAACAAATTGTCCTCCCTCATCTGAAACGGCACTGACCGCCACTGGTCCATAGTCATCTCAGACCAAACTCTGGAGACCACTGTGTCATCTTGACATGGCTGTAAGTCTCTTCCCCACCTACCTTGATCTTAGATCCTACTTTACAATAAGCAATTAGATTAGATGAGTTTATTAGTCACATGCACAAGGTACAGTGAAAATCTTATGCTCCAAGCTCCAACAGTACAGGTCAAAAAAAGGTAAGTGAATGAAACAATAAACTGATATATAATATATACATATTTACAGCTGTAACAATGATAAATGTGACTCATTTCAGGAAACTAGCCATTTGAATGTAAACCTTTTTATATAAAAATGTTTTTTTTTTTGGCAGAAATCCCTTCTGGAACATGTGAACTTTCATGTGCCTTAATAACAAACGTGTATGCCATCTGTAAATATGAATAAAATGGTTCAAATGGGAGCCTAGTTGGTTTAGCCACAGAAAAAAGGGCAACCTTCCCGCTAGCCATGATTGGCTGAGATAATGAGTGGGCTGGACATGCTGAGAGATGAGGTTGAATTGGTCTGCCATTCAGCAAGGTTCTGTCTATTTGAGCTGGTCAGTATGTGTAGTAGGTCATCCTTTCAACAAGTCTTTTTTTGAAAGTTATTACATAGTAAAACTGCATAAGTGTTGCTCTCCAGTTTCTGACGAACCAATTTTGAAATCAGTGGAATTAAAGTATGATAGCTAAGGAGATGGAGAAAACACCTGTCTCCGGATTACATCTTCAAACCAAGGGCAACCATGGGATCCGTGACAGAGAGGGAGAAGCGTCCATCCATGTATACGGGTAAGATAGTCTAGCTAGCTACATTTTCAAATATTACACGTTTTAAATTTTGCCAGAAAGTTGTTTTCATTTCAAGTTAAAGTGTACTGATAGCTAGCTAGCTAACGGTAGCTGGCTGGCTCACTAGCTAATGTTATGTGTATGATCTGTGTAGTAATATGACTCGCAGAGCCATTTGTTTTGCTAGTTATAGCTTAATGTTAGCTAGCTAACACTGAACCTGGTTGGTTAGCTACTTGCAGATTCATGCAGTAACGTAGTAACGTCATGAGTTGGAATTATGGTACATTGTTTAGCTAGCTAGCTAGTTACATGTCTTAACAAAAGACTCCACTATGCAAGTAACCATTTCAATAGAATGTTCATGATGTCACTGCGACAACTGTTGATAGATGTAGCTGGTAAATTCGCTCTGGCTATTTACTCTGATTTCAGAGCACTCTCATCTGAGTGTGCCAGAGCACAGAATAACTGACCAATTTACAAATGCTCAACACCCGCTGAATATGGCTGGTCTCAGTAAACATTGGCAAAAACGCATAATTAAATTGTTGCCAGCAGCACAGTTGCAATCACCAATGCTCTGCATAACATAAAAACAGCCTAACCAGCTCTGCTAGGGTGAGTAAAACGGTCAGTTAGCTGTTCTCTCAAGCTAACCAACATTAGCCAGTTAGCTTGGGTGCTTGACTGCTGTTGCTAGGGCAAACCTACTCCGGCCAGAGCGTCCAGTGTGTGCTCTGAACACTCCTTAAAGCGATGGGCGGGGCTAAAGGTTAAGAGGGTGTGAATGATGCTGAATGAGTGTAGATGAAGAAGAGCTCTCCAGTAGGTGGGGGTAGAAGCTATTGGCCAGTCTGACAGTTTTTGCCATGAGGCTCCTGTACTGCCCTTGTCTGAGTGATGGAAACTGTGAGAACAGGTTGTGGCTCGGGTGGCTGTGACTCGGAGGTCCTTGATTATGTTCTTGGCCTTCCTGTGACACCTGGTATTGAAGATGTCCTGGAGGGCAGGCAGTGTGCACCCAATGGTGCTTTCGGCTGAGAGTACCACTCTCTGTAGAGCCTTGAGGTCACTTACTTAACAATAAGTGTCCCTTATACAGGCAGTACACAGAATGTTATACAGCTTAAACAGCGTCTGATCTTATACTCATAGGGGGCACCATTTCAAAATGCTTAGGGATCTAAATACAGCACTGTAGATGTCCCATGTTAGGGTTAAATTACAACATTCCTCTTTGCCAAACCTTAGACAACCTCCCAGTGAGGCTAAACGACTCTGGATAGAGTGATACATGGGGATCTGGAGAACGGAGGGAAGTCTGCTTCTACCTCCCTGTCACTCCGCGGTGCAGTAGTAAGTCTCATGTGCTGCATTCTATAGCAGGCTGAGTGCACTCCGTGTCTCTCTTGTCAGGAAGCAGCTTGAGGCACTTTCGGGGGCATTTGCCCTCCCTTCTCTCCCCGCCCTGTGGTACCCCATGGTACCCTGTCATCTTGGAAGCCCAGTTTGTGCCCATCACTGTGCCCTGGCACTTAGTGCGCCAGGCTTTCGTCATGCTGACGCATCATGCCCACAAATGTGCTATAGGTATGTATAGCAAACCAAATAAAAACAAATTTGTTTCCAAATCATCAAACAGTTACACCAAGAAGCAGTATGTAACCTCGGAACTAGACTGATTTTCCACAATGTAAAGGCTGTTTGCCGACAGAAGATATACCAACTTAAATATCTGGCTAACAAAATAAAGTCTGCTCAAACAACTGGTGAAGAGGCGCTGACCAAAAACAAGTGACTATTGCAAACAGTCAGAACACTAGATATTACTTTATCAAATGTGACCTTCCTCCCTTCCTTTACTAGTCACTTTAACTCTACCTACATGTACATATTACCTCAATTACTTTGACTAACTGGTGCCCCCGCACATTGACTCTGTACCGGTACCCCCTGTATATAGCCTCGCTACTGTTATTTTACTGCTGATCTTTAATTATTTGTTATTTTTACTTAACACTTATTTTTCTTAAAACCACATTGTTGGTTAAGGGCTTGTAAGCATTTCACTGTTGTATTCGGTGTGACAAATACAATTCTATGTACATGCGACAAATACAATTTCATTTGATTTGATTTACTAAGCACCACACATATACATGTTTCTGCAGACAAACGCTAAATATCTGCTGAATCACAAATGCATTGTCAAATGCATGATAGTTGTACAACCTGAGTGTGTATGGGACCCTTGAGAGGAAAGGAAGTGTCTTACCTCGACATTCGTTTGCAGGAATCTTATGAGGACAGGCCTCCGGTGAAGTCAGAACTTCTTTTTAAGTTTACCAGTGTAAATGTGTCCATATTTCTGTCATTGTGTAATGCTCAAGGCGACATACTCTGTTTCCCACAATCTCGTCTTTAGAGTGCAGAGGAAGGTTCGGAAACCGCAGAAGCACCTATGACTTTGTCTTTGACACTTGCAGTACTTCGATGTCGACATTAAAACCTTTATCCCACTCCTCACTGAAAAGCCCCGGGGCAAGTGTTCATTTTAATATGAAGAAACATCCCAGTACACCAGACCACAGTATCATCCAATCAAAGATGGATGTAGAAGCCACTATTATTATGACTTCTTCACCTTTACACTAGGGGAAGGAGGTGGAAGGTAAATGGATGGATTCAAATCAACACTAGAACCCTCTCCACTCCCTCCCCATTCAATTCGGTGGAAGAGTCCTGGTATGTGCGGCTCTTGAAGGACATGCTTGTCTAGTTCCAGCTCCACTGAAGAACCAGCCACCAGCAGACAATCACAAAGGAGTTTAACGTGTCCATTAGGCCTGTCAGTTAGCAGCCCGTTGATTAATTGCACACTACACTGTGGCAAATTAAGGCAGTCCTCAAGAGCACCCCCCTAATAATTAAGTAAGAGTTGAGATTGCCAAGATGAGGTGATTAGATGGGAGCAATGCTTCTCCCACTCTGACACCAATCATTCTGTCTCAGAGTAAAAAAGAGGGAATAGTGTAATAATGTGTTCGTCCTATATTGTGTGGGAATATGTGTGTGTGTTTGAGAGAGAGAGAGAGAGAGAGAGAGAGAGAGAGAAAGAGAATGCTTGAGTGTGTGTGTGTGTGTGTGTGTGTGTGTGTATGTGTGTGTACATCTTGTGTGTGCGTGCGTGTCTACATCTGGCATGTGTGTGAAAGAAAATGAGTGTTGAGCTGTAACAGAGTAGAGAGAGGGACGATAAGCCCCTGAAATCATTCGAGGTGCACTGTAGGCTCTTTCAAGTGACTCAAAACACGAGTGGCAACTCGCAGGGGCATCCATCATGATCACATGACTGCCTCCCAATCCTGCGCCAGAGTGACACCATCCCTCTTGACCCATGGTTACTTGGCATTAAAGTGGCACCATTGCTTTTTAATTTCATAAGATAAAAAGAAGGAGCAAAACTACAAACGGTAGCAACAGTGGAAGCAGTAGAGGTCCACATGGGACCATCCCTTCAGGGAAACAATATCGGTATATATTGTTAGTAAACCATACACTGGGTAGACAAAACATTAAGGACACCAGCTCCTCCGTGACATAGACTGACCAGGTGAATCCAGGTGAAAGCTATGATCCCTTATTGATGTCACATGTTCAATCCACTTCAATCGGTGGACATCCAGCCAACACAATTGTGGGAAGCATTGGAGTCAACATGGGCCAGCATTCCTGTGGAACGCTTCAGACACCTTGTAGAGTCCATGCTCTGACGAACTGATGTTGTTCTGATGGGAAAAGGGGGTGCAACTCAATATTAGGAAGGTGTTCCCAATGTTTGGTGTACTCAGTGTACTTTATACTGTATCATACATATGGAAGAGAAGGGAAAGCCAGAGAAATGGTCCTGTTGTACAGAGTTTGTTGAGGAAAGCAAGAAATTGGGTCTATTGTAAAGAGTTTGTCGAGGAAAGCAAGAAATTGGGCCTATTGTAAAGAGTTTGTCGAGGAAAGCAAGATGTTGGGTCTATTGTAAAGAGTTTGTTGAGAGGAAAGCAAGATGCTGAGTCTATTGTAAAGAGTGTCGAGGAAAGCAAGACGCTGGGCCTATTGTAAAGAGTTTGTCGAGGAAAGCATGACGTTGAGTCTATTGTAAAGAGTTTGTCGAGGAAAGCATGACGTTGAGTCTATTGTAAAGAGTTTGTCGAGGAAAGAAAGACTTTGAGTCTATTGTAAAGAGTGTTTTCTATTGTCTGCTTTGTGTTCCACAACCCTCTCAGGTCAAGCAAGCTTCCATCCAGACCTCATCAAAATACTGAACACTAGTTACCCATAACATCAAATGCCTGACGGTGTCTACCCGCCAATTTTTTTCCCCGTTAACAGGTCCATGGTCTTTTGAAGTGCTTGTCTAAGCAAATCATCCACTACTGGTTCACACAACTCATAAAAATGCAAACAAAAGAGAGTGATATAGAATATCTCCAGTAGCTAGGAGATTGTTGCCTGAAGACTCAAACTAAATTCCTCCGCTGCTCAATGTTCGCTACATACTTCAGTCTGAGACTGCCATCATTGAAGTCATTTGTGGTGACGTCAAAATGAGGGGTATTGTACAAAACAAAGTCATAAGCGATTGGATAATCTCTAACCAATCAGAGTATCAAAGCCAATGGCACATTTTCAAAACATTGCTTTACCCACGTGTGTTCTGGCCCAACCCATCAGTTTTTGGGACCAATCAGAACGGCAAAATATTTTTCCATTCTAGAAGTCATAGGGGAGGTACTCAGATCCAGACTCATTGGGGAGAAGAAACTAACGTCCGTGGGCATGGCGTAGTGTTTGGCCGGAGCAAGGAGTTTGGGTAGCCAGGCAAAGGAGCTAGGGACACAGAATTAGATGGTGTAATGACGACAGACCTGATGTCTAACTGCTGCTACAAACTGTCAAGTCTAATCTTCAACACTCCCCATCCATTAGCCGAACTTTCGGAGTTGTATTTTGTTCCCTTTCACCCCTGTTTGGCAGAGTCATGAGTGATGCTGGTTAATGTAGGTGGCCAAGGTATTAGAGGTATTGGTAGGAGAATCAGACTGGCGATCATAACCAGTCATAACCTGTCTGGTTTGGGTTTTTCAAGAGGAACACATCTGTACTTACGTAATGAAGAGAAAAGACTGCATATTGCACAGCTGGGCCAAATGCTTCAATTTACAATGGCTTAGACCAGGATTTCTAAAACTATGTTTTGGGACCCAAAGTGGGCCCTGAACTTGTGAGAGGTGGGTCACGAGTTATAAGTAAATGTTATAATCACACACAATTTTTTCTTCATTTGGGTCGTTCGAGGATAGTGCATTTCTTATTTGGGTCTTGAGCTGAAAAAGCTTAAGAACCTCTGGCCTAGACAAACAGAGAGAAGAGAACCATTTCATATGACAAGCCTGAAAACAACATTGCCTGCCTGCTTATTGTGGCTGAAATGACTAATCAATGGTGTTTTCTGGGTAAATATACTATCAGCAGTATGTGTGCATTCAGTAATGAATACTTTGCATCACGATCAATAACGGTCACATTGTTGTCAATTGGCATCCCAGCGTGCATCTCTCCAAAACAGAGCTAATATGATATATCCCTGGTGGTGTCTGTACATTGTTGTTCGTTTTCCAATCTGTACCTATAAGTAGAACACAACTCTGCATGAAATTGGTATTATCGATGGCCAAAATGTAGTCCTGCACCATGCATAGAATTGGAGGTGCAGAAGCATGACTTTTATGCGGTGTGACATGACAAATGTGGTGGATATTCCACAAGGGAAGGAACCAATGAAAGAGAAGGGGACAATGTGGTGTTGTGGCGTACTGTAGCATACTGCAGTGTGTCTGTGTGTTTTTACTGGCCACAACCATTGTAAATGCAGCATGTGTTCTTGTTGGTTCGTTGTCAAACTCCCTGGAGTAATCTCTCATAAGAACAGAAGGATCCAGGCAGGAGAATGTCCATTTCAAACCTAATGCGCCTCAGCACTGCAAATGTAATTGTTAGGAGGAGGATGAGAGAGGGAGAAAAAAATACTTGTATTCATAAGCCTTGTGTTGACACTAAAGTGAGATTGGAATGAAGAATACAGGATCGATCATGTCTCAGCAATTGGCCCGTGGTGAAATTCCCTCATGTGTGGTGTCCGAGCCTATACTCTCCATCTCATCACCCGGGCAATTTAGCCTCGGTTAGAGCTGGTCCATCTTCTCCCAGGCTACTACTTATTTCACCATTTCATTCCCCCCCTGGAAGTGGTGAGTAGCTACTAGAGTACTTTAGACTTCCTCTCTCAGCAGAGACTAGAAAAACCACAGGCTTCTGTCTGAAGACACAACATCCGGGTTCCTGCTTTCATTTGCTTTGTGTGTGGAAAGGAAATACAGCTTGAAAAATGCATCTAATGGCCCAGACCCCACCCACCCATAGTCAGAATTTAACCACTCTACTGTAGGAATGTTGTTCCTGGTTGGGCTGCCACAGATGTTATATATGATCCAAAGTAAAGGCTCTTTAACTATTTACAAATACGTTTTTTCTCATTTTGTTGTTGTTGCTGCCACCCCCACCCCTTCTCTCTATCCTCAGCTAATTCATTTTTTCTCCTACCCCTCTCTCTCGCTCTCTTTCTCTCCTTTACTCTCTTTTCATTGGTCTCTCTTTCCATCTCTCTTTCTCGGCACTGAACTACTAATCTCAGTGTCTTTTCTCTCTGTGTATGCTTCTTTGTACATCTTGGTTATATTGGTTCCTCCTCCTCTCCTTTCATCTCCTCCATCCATCAACCGGGAAGTGTCTTTCCCCCATGAAGCCTGTGGTGATGAAACATTCATGTGGATTCGAGAGAGAGCCTCCCCCACAGGCCCCCGTTTTGATCCAGCCCATCAAAAGCTGACCCACAAGGGCCTTCTCCCCTGCCCGACCAAAAAAAAGAAAGTTCTAGCCACGGAAATGTATATTCCATTGATCTGAATTGACTGCCATTCACGACTCGCGTTCAAAACCTTCACAAGGGTCCCCTGCCATTCCTGATCTACCCACACACAGACCTGTCCCTCTGTAGTTTTGAGCAGTATACCAACACAGTGTCTGGCTGAAGTGGATGTTAGGGTAGATGCCTGTTGCAGTGAGAGGGTAAAGAGGACAAGCTTGAAGATGAAAATACTGTCAATCACTTTACCCGAGCAACACTGTATGACTAGTATTGTCAACTAAGCATTGGAGAAAGTAGCCCTGATTCCCAAATCAATATCTGGCTCCTAACCCCTAGGCACGTGTAAATCTGAGCTGATTTAATAGGTGTTCACATTATGGCACTACACAAGTGCCTAGGGGGGTCGGGAATATGGGTTGATTTGGGACTGCTTATAGTCATGATAGTTAGATGGATATCTGGGTTATCATGTTAGCCATCCTTTTGACTTGCACAGCGAGCTAAACCACAGAGGTTAAAAACCTCTAGGTCCCATCACAACTGTAACATTTGAGACACAGAGGGAGTGATAGCCAAACGTTGAATCTTTTGGGAGCAGGAACATCGCTGTTCCCCAGAGGAGGTGAGTTAGATCCCAGTGAGAGACCTGCTGATGCCTCCTCCGCTAGCTCCAGAGTCTCTCCAAGTCTAAAGTCTCTGCACCAACATTAAAGGATTTGGGGGCCTTTGACAGTCAACCACAGTCAATGGGTAGGTCATGCAGGGCTTGCATGGACTTTGTAAGAGTCTGAACATCGGCTGGGTATGACCTACTGTAGCTTTCAGCAGTATGGATCAACCTCAAAGATTAGGACTGTATCGGGAGACACTATAGTAGGTAAACCAGTCAAAATTCCAGGTGTGCCAAGTAAATTCTCCTGGCCTAGATTAAAAGCGCTACAGGGCTAACGACCAAATTCATTTTGCAGTGTACTAACAAATGCCAATGCTTTTGGCTTACACTGTGTGGATTTTTGGTCTGGGCACTGATCATTGTTATCCTCTGCATTTCTCTGTCTCTTCATTTCTTTTTCTCTCTTTTCCATAGCTCATATTTCTCCTCTCTCTGAATTCAAATATCTTGTCTGTTCTATTCTAGCTCTAATTTCTACCCTTCTGCTGACCCCCAAAAACATCATCATCATAATCTACTTATTAATCACCAAGACAGATCATATCAGAGTTACTAGGGACCTAAACATCAAGTATGTCAGCAGTCTGTTGAAAAGGATGGTTTCCATGACAACAGAAACCCCAGACCAAATTATTCTATCTGGCCTGCAAATCAGACCCGAGCAAGAAAGAAACACGAAGGACTAGGTTATTTTCAATGAGGTGGAAGGGACTGAAATGCCAAATGACAACTTTCATGGTCCTTAACTATAGTGCAATTGAATGCATACATTCATTAAAGAGGACCATCTATTGACCGGAGCTAATGGTGTTATCAATGACATGAATACAAGACTGACATGATGAGAGGACCATGAGTTTGGATACTTCATGCACTAACGATTTGCTCACTCAAAGTAATACTCACCTACATTGTGAATAAGGACAGTTGTTCATCATAGAAGCAGCAGGAAATAAAAAGAAAAGAGAAGAGAAAAGAACATTAGTAATGAAACAATGCACGTTTACACAGCTTTACATCTGTGAAATGATGTAGTCCAATCCTTAGACACACAAAACATAACCAAAAGTGAATGTATCCCTTTCAGTTTCATTTGACACATCCAGAATTCAACAAGCACCCACTGCAATGTTGGTTGTTAACTTGATTGAGAGATTCATTAAAACTATAAGGGATGTAAACAGACAGGGTACACAGGTACACATAAAACAACAGAACATCAGCATGCAGTTTTATTGCTCTGGGCAGGTCAACTATTGCAATTAGCATGTTTGCTTCCCTTGTTCTACAATGGTGGCCAGGGGCTAACTAGGCCAACGTGGTCACACGCATTTCAATTGAATTCTAGAGGACATCAGAAGTCTATCCAAAAATGCTATGCCAATATTCTTCCCGCTTTATAATCAACCACTAAACGTTGGCACCTCTTGAATTAGACTCTTATAACAAAATTGCTTCCCAATTAAACCAAAACAAACACTCTATTCAATGTTTCAGAGTCTGGATAACAGGCAAGTGTACTTGGTATTTCAACTCCAAACTGCTCAAATATAGTAGAGGCCTTCATCTAGCATGATTTAGTGTCCCTGGTGTGAGTGACACTAGCAGATCTGCGGCTCTCGCCTCAAAAGCTGAAGCCAGTGGGGACTCATAAATCATAGGTGGATTTAGTTGCTACCATTAGCTTGAGACCACATTTTACAGCGAGATAGGTTTCCCAGCCCAGCCGGCATCCGAGAGAGAGAGTGGAGAGACCACAGTGAGAAATGACAGCATCACCTTGGATCCGGCCCACATATCATTCAGGAGCCAATTCTTTCGGTGGAGTGTGAAAGCATGGATGGCGATATAGTGAGCGGGGATGAAGAAGTGCATTTTGGGAGGTACTGGGGTTCTTGCAAGGTGGTGAGGAACTAGTAGAGATAAATGGGACCTGGTGTAGTGTTGTAGAGAGATTTGTTGCTACTGTACCTTAAAACTTCAAGAACACTTCCTGGACGTGTTCCTTTATTGGCAGTATTAACTTTCCTGGTGGATTTTTCAAATATATTGGGTTCATTCAGTAATGCACTGCACACGAACATTACTTTACAAAATTAAACGTAACTAAATATTTAGGTTGAAATAATCAATTACTCAATGTAGTCTGCACTCATGTTGGGCTACTATCCTAAATGCTGCACACTGCATATTAACAAGAACACAAACTGCTGAGGCAAATTGAGGAGACATCCGCGCAACAAATAAATAATAGCAATGGATAAGTGACGAACCAACAGTCCCTGGGTACCACCAATTATCATTCGCTGCAACTACTAACCACCTAAACACAACCTAGGGCTGTTTTTGATTTCCACCATTTAAATGAAAATTATTTATTTGCATTTTTTATCGCCCCCTTGAGATTCTGTTTGTGACAATGCTCTAAAGTCATTACACTCTTTCAGGCAAGTAAACGAATGGTTGGGCTTGTGCCTAATGTGGTTATTTTACATAGGAATGGCTATTATTCAACTCCTGATGCTGTCTGCACTAGTCTAATAAAGAGAATAATGCAGTATGGTTTCTGATACCATTTTATTTAGTAAAGCAATATAAATGATTCAGTATAGCAGTATGCATAACGATGCTAATAAAATGACAGACTGTCAGTTTGGCTGATTTCCTATATTCTCATAACTTCAATCTTAATGGCCTTCACAAAAACACAGTATGACAGGTGGTTGTGTGAGTCATAACACAGCGTCTTGTCGTGGAATAGGAGATCAGAGAAACAGCCCAACACTGCAGTGATATTCAGCTTGAGCTTACTGCAGCCAAGAATGGGCCTCCAGAAAAAGTCTCCCTTGGTTGAAATGAATAGGACAGAGCTTAATTACCTCAGAAACATTTGGGAACAAGGTAGAAGGCGTGTTAATGAAATATTAATAATCCTCCAATTTGAATCTTCCCGCTACACCATCCACTAAAGTGATCTCAACCACTTCAGCCCTCCTGTGAGTTGGTCCCGTTACTGTTAATTATCATCCCTCACATGACAGAAGGCAGTTTGGAAACCATTATTTCTGGGGATGAAGGCTTCACCAGCCTCCTCGTCCTTTGAAAGAGGACACCCATGTATTTAGTGAATTGTGTGTGGAGAAATGATTGAGACGCTTCTTCAAGCAGTGGCTCTTTGAGAGGAGAGATAAAAGTACACAGTCTGCCAGTGAATTCATTGCTGCGTCTTGTCAGTTAGGCTGCGTTTATACAGGCAGCCCAATTCTGATATTTCTTTCCATTCATTTGAACAATCAGATCAGTTATTTTACTAATAAATGGGCAAAAGATCAGAATTGGGCTGCCTGTGTAAACGCAGCCTTAGAGATTGGAGAACAGCCCAATTGGAGTTCTAGAGGGGAAAGGGGGAGAGAGAATTGATTGTGTGTTTCTTTCCAGCATGGCTGCTTTAGTAGGGGATGAACACAAATAACCACATGTTCACTTTTTTTCTTAACTGGAAATCCACCTCTGTCCTTCTCTGTGAGTTAGAAAACGTCTAAATCTCGGTTGAGAATCTAGGTGGAGGGTAATGGAATTTCCGCTGTGGGCATCCTCCAACACCAAATAGCCGTCTCACAAGACTGTGCACTGCACTGAACCACAAACTGATAACATAAGTCAAAGGCTACTCTTGAAGTCCTGGTGAGGAGAGAGAGAAAAAGGACAAGGGGAGATATTCTCAAAACAGCCAAAGATATAGCAATGTCACTGATCCAAGGCAATCTTTTGACTCTCTCATTCAGTGATGGTCGAATGTCATTACTTTTGCACTCCCATCACTCAAGTGCATCCACTGGTTCCAGAAATGGATTGTTGGTGGATGAGGCTGGAATGGTAGACGTATCCAACAGGACATCTTGTCTCGAACAAAACTGTTTCTCTGAAGTCTTAGCAGGCTGATGAAAGTCAGAGAGAAATCACAATTTAAGAACTCCAGTCATCAAAAGTGACAAATTAAGTAAAGCACAGTGCTGCAACTTAATATAGATGTGATATATATCATTGATTGTTCTCATAGTGATGGAACCTATGAACATTGTTTTTGGTTCAATTCTAGTGACATCGTCCGAAATCCTTCGAAGATCCTTGAGATGAATATCAACTCATACAAATGCCCACGCATTGAACCTAGCGGAATGCCTCGCCAATATCCAATGGAAGAGCGTGGAGTGAAATACAAAAACCTAAAAAATGCAATAATTTCAATTTTTCAAACATACGACTATTTTACACCATTTTAAAGATAAGACTCTCATTAATCTAACCACATTGTCTGATTTCAAAAAGGCTTTACAGCGAAAGCAAAACATTAGATTATGTTAGGAGAGTACATAGCCAAAAATAATCACACAGCCATTTTCCAAGCAAGCATATATGTCACAAAAACCCAAAACACAGCTAAATGAAGCACTAACCTTTGATGATCTTCATCAGATGACACTCCTAGGACATTATGTTATACAATACATGCATGCTTTGTTCAATCAAGTTCATATTTATATCAAAAAACAGCTTTTTACATTGGCGTGTGATGTTCAGAAAATGTATTCCCACCGAAAACCTCCGGTGAATTTACTAAATTACTCATCATAAATTATTTTAAGAATTATAGATACAGAACTCCTTTATGGAATCGCTATGTGAGATTTTAAAATAGCTTTTCGGCGAAAGCACATTTTGCAATATTCTGAGTACATAGCTCAGCCATCACGGCTAGCTATTTTGACACCCGCCAACTTCGAAGCACACTAAACTCAGAATTGGTATTAGAAAAATTGTATTACCTTTGCTGATCTTCATCAGAATGCACTCCCAGGACTGCTACTTCGACAAGAAATGTTGTTTTTGTTCCAAATAATCCATAGTTATGTCCAAATACCTCCGTTTTGTTCGTGCGTTCAGGTCACTATCCAAAGGGTAACGCGCGAGCGCATTGAGACAAAAAAATTCAAAATGTTCCATTACCGTACTTAGAAGCATGTCAAACGCTGTTTAAAATCAATTTTTATGGTATTTTTCTCGTAAAATAGCGATAATATTCCAACCGGACAATAGTGTATTCATTCAAAGAGGAAAGAAAAAACTGCGTGGTCACGCAAAAGCGCATATCCAATCTCTTTGTCACCAGGCAGACCACTGAGAAACTGAGCTACTATACTCTGCCCAGAGACAGGAGACGCCTCAATCCGCTTTCTGAAGGCTTTAGAGAGCCAATGGAAGCCTTAGAAAATGCTACGTGACCCCACAGATACTGTAGTTTCGATAGAGAATCAAAAGAAGAACTACAACTTCTCAGACAGGCCACTTCCTGCTTGGAATTTTCTCAGGTTTTTGCCTGCCATATGAGTTCTGTTATACTCACAGACATCATTCAAACAGTTTTAGAAACTTCAGAGTCTTTTCTATCCAAATCTACTAATAATATGCATATTCTAGTTTCTGGGCAAGAGTAGTATCCATCCGTGCAAATACTGCCCCCTATCCCCAACAGGATAATTAAGAACCAGATTATACTAGAAAATCCAATCATAAATAGGATTGTGGATAGTGAGCAATGTAATGAGACACAACTTGAGAAATGTACTTGCTAATTTGAGAGTAAGGAATGGAGATTCATAGCCTCGTACGAACCATCCCATCTGTGTTGCTAAACAGAATGTACGGTCGCGAGATCAGGCTGGTTCGTTCGAGGCTAGGAGATTCCATTCTTAGTTTTCTAATACAAATGACTAGAATCTTACACGGGAAATGTCCACTTTGACACCAAAGAATGAAGTAAAGATGTAATATGTAGCTGGAAATAGAAAGAACCTCTTGTGAGTTATCAACCATTTTCTCCAACATTGCACTTGTTTGCTGAGTCCCTTAGAGCCACTGCTTTCTCTGTTTGTTTGTATTTACTCTTCCCCCGCAAATATACCTGAAGCCCTCTTTCTCTCTGTGTTTACTTCCCCAGTGGTGGGGATGAGGGCTCCAACAGAGCCAATTGTTTCAGCTTGTCCTGATGCTAGAAGTGTAAGGAAAACTCTCCTGCCCAGGCAGGTAGGTAGGCAGACACAGACAGACAGACAGACAGACAGACAGACAGACAGACAGACAGACAGACAGACAGACAGACAGACAGACAGACAGACAGACAGACAGACAGGCAAACATGCACACACAGACACACACACACACACACACAGAGACAGATACACACACAGAGACAGATACACACACAAACACTTCCTCTCACATAAAATACCTCCTCTTCTTTAGGACAGTACTGGAGACAGGTCTGACAGTGTATTTGTAATGACACTCACAGACTTAAAGGCCCACTAATCCCCTTGTTTTCTCCTTTTTCCTCTCTTGCTCAGCAGAGAACTCACAGGCAATCATTAAGGCTGAGGTTTAGTGCTTACACAGCAGTGGTCGATGATGACTATCGATAATGGCATTCTGGCTGATATCCGGCCCTGAGTTGAAGGCATAAAATATGCTTACCATTTTGGCTGGCGGATGCTTCCACTTCTCCATCTGTATAGCCTGCTGTTTTACTGTCTAATAAAGTGTCTAATTCAGCACCATTTTGGATCATGTAATCAGCCTTGTGTGTCTACTGGTATTTTGTTTTGACAAATATATCATATTTTTAATTTAGACAATTATACATTTCCTAATTAAATAATAAATGTCTCCACTTTGTAATATTTCATTTCAAGAACTTAGGTAAATGATTAATGTAAATTATTCCAAATCAAAACCACATTCAGAAATCTTGGTATGGGCCTATTAACAGTAAACTATCTCATACATTTTTCAGAGAAAAATAAATAAATCTTGTCCATAAAACTTTCACACAATATACCACAAGATGATACTATTAAAATTCAATATAAAAAGGAAGAATATGGGTTTCTCATTGCGGCCTTGTTTTACTGCCTGGATCAGCAGTTTGTTTTATTTTTGACCGCGCCTCACCCAAAGATGCTCCTGCAATCAATGAAGCGTGTACATTTTTTTTTGCCTCAAGTGGGCTGGACTGGATAATCGACCTCCTAATGGACGCAATAAAGTACCTGACACACCAGTCTTTAATACGAAGAGAAAACATTTCTCTTCTCTGGCATGCAGGAAACTCTAAGAAAATAAAGACCAAGAGAGTCATTATTTTCACTCAGTGGTCTCATAAAAAAAGGGCTGAATCATAACCCATAACAATATCTTGGTCTATTAGAAGAAAAAACACATTATGAAATCCAATTAAAAACCCATAACTAAAGTGTTAGATTGCACACATGGGTGGAGCTATGTGGCCCTCTTGGTACAAAGGAATCAAATTGCTGCAATTCCTCTACACACAGTCTACACAGTCCATGCATTGCACCCTGCCTGCAGGGTTTGTGTCAGACGGCCAGGTTCTTTAATCATTCATATTAGTTGGTGCTTTTCTTTCAATACTGACAATGGAAAGTAGCTTCATCCGTGTTGTAGAATATTGTACCACTCTCCACATATCAGAATAAGCTGAACATCAGCTAGTGTTGCAGTTACTTCAATACATCTTGAGTATTTCTGATAGACTCCTTTCATAAAGCTCATTCTCAAAAGGAGCTCCATTATTAACTGAAAAGTACTGCCTATGGAGTACTTCTCAGCACCACATTCCCAACCAGTTCGATAACAGTCCACAGATTCACTTCCTGGAACAATTCGAGAGAGTCTTGGCCTTTTATTTAGAGTGTCACCATATTTCACTCTCACAACACCTCCTCTCGCCAAATTATTACTGAACCATTGGGCATTGAAGGCAGTTCCTGTTGTGTTTTGACAAATGCCAATGAGCAGGAAAAGCATGTTGATTTATCCAAGCAATGCGTCCTAAGTTGTTTGTCAAGCTTGATGTTGGGGTAGTGTTATTTTGTTCTCTGAAGCAGTTCTCTCGTGTTCCCAGCATGACACCCCCAACTGACTTGGATACCTCGCATGGAACCGGGTACCAGTTTAACATCTGCACGATTTACTTCTGGCATCGATTTCTCCACTGAACATCGACACACGAGAGGCATTTTCAAAAGACAAGATAGTTTAGAAAACAACAAAAGACAATGACCTATTTAAGCGTCCCAAAATGAGCCCCGGGCCTCGGTTTGTTATTTGCTTTGTTTGGCAACTTATTGTGTCAGGCAGACCATTTAAATCATCATGTTAAATGATGCTGAAGACGTTTCCACAGGAATTTGCCTACCTTCCTGTCCTATTACAGGCTATCGCTAAATGGCTATCCATGACGGCACAGCAAGCTTTCTGCATTCTTATCACCACCAACCCCACTTTAGCTGCAGGGAGTTTTCGAGAAACTGCGGAAACATTGATACCACACTCTCCAAGCTGATCCACCATTCAATTCCCCCTGCCTGAGTACGTGATGGACAAGATGCGTGTCTCCCTAGTTTAAATTCCGCTCAGGGTGGATGATTCTAGGAATGACAGACAAGAAGCCTCTCCTTGCCTTTGAGAGCTGTAGGGAGAGCGAGGCAACAGTCGAGTTCTGAAGGAGGGTGAACTTCACACTTGCCTAATCTCTACTCGGGATCTGTCTGTCGTCCAGCGGAAGCCAAACAGCCAGAGTTTGCACTAATTCAATCATCATCTCTTGATTGGCAGGGGAGCTGGAATGCTCCAGGGAGGGGAAAAGTCCCTCTGGACTTAAAAAAAAGATGGAGGGGTAGAGAGAAGCTGTCTTATTGACATGTTCCCCATTGACTGTAGTAGAGACCAGTGCTGGGAGATGGTTGGAACCACAGATCCAGTGACAACGATGTAATGGTTATATCAGTTACAACACATATCTACATATATGTGCTGAGGGAAGTTAGCACACAGAAAGTTAAGTTTCCAGAAATCCTAGGTCCAACTTTCTTCAAATGATGCAGAAGGCTTGCCATGGTGGGAGGGCATGTCAGGGCATGTCAGATGAGTTGAAATAAACATTTTGAGTGGACAAAATGACTCATTATAATCCATTATGTAGATATGGACTGTCCTGTATCCAGATGCCTGGTGTTTTGTAATACAACATTGTTATGATGCAATGAGGGGGGAAGAAATTGCAAAGCCATCCTAATGACATGATGTGTTCTCTTAGAACTAAAAAGGAGGGCAAAGGAAAGCTTGCTTATGATTTCGTTACTACGGCCACTTTTGCACTTCTTCTCTCATGCTCTTTCAAGTCTTAAGATGAAGGTTCCTGTGGACAAGGTTAGTGGATCTACACGTTTTCCATCAGGCCTGCCTACTGTACCTTTCGGAAGTTGGAATTCCCTGACATATTTATGGAATTTCACATGGATTGCACAGTGACATGCATGACATTTTCAGGTGATAAACACACAGTATATTGTAAACCCCACCTTCGCTCATCATTATTAATACCGTAATTTCCGGACTATTAGGCGCACCTGAATATCTTCTTTGGGATAGGGGGCAGTATTTTCACATCCGGATAAAAAACGTACCCGATTTAATCTGGTTACTACTCCTGCCCAGTAACTAGAATATGCATATAATTATTGGCTTTGGATAGAAAACACCCTAAAGTTTCTAAAACTGTTTGAATGGTGTCTGTGAGTATAACAGAACTCCTATGGCAGGCAAAAACCTGAGAAGATTTCATGCAGGAAGTGGCCTGTCTGACAAGGTGTTGTTGTTCTTGCTTCTGTTTATTGAAGAGTCAGGATCTTAGCTGTAACGTGACACTTCCTACGGCTCCAATAGGCTCTCAGAGCCCGGGAAAAACCTGAACGATGACGAGGCAGCCTCAGGCTGAAACACATAATCGCCTTTGCCAAGTGGTCTATCAGAGGACAATGGAATTAGGCGCATGCCCGATTCGACCCCGTGCAGTATTTTCTTTCGGCTGTTTACCTAATTGCAGATTCCCGGTCGGAATATTATAGCTTTTTTACGAGAAAAATGGCATAAAAATTGATTTTAAACAGCGGTTGACATGCTTCGAAGTACAGTAATGAAATATTTAGAAATCTTTTGTCACGAAATGCGTCGTGCGCATGACCGTTATTTACCATTGGGATAGTGTCTAGAACGCACGAACAAAACGTCGCTGTTGGAACATAACTATGGATTATTTTGGACCAATCCTACATTTGTTATTGAAGTAGAAGTCCTGGGAGTGCATTCTGACGAAGAACAGGAAAGGTAATCAAACTTTTCTAATAGTAAATATGATTTTGGTGAAGGTGGGTGTCTAAATAGCTAGCCCTGTGATGCCGGGCTATCTACTCAGAATATTGCAAAATGTGCCTCATCCGAAAAGCTATTTTAAAATCGGACATATCGAGTGCATAGAGGAGTAATGTATCTATAATTCTTAAAATAATTGTTATGCTTTTTGTGAACGTTTATCGTGAATAATTTAGTAAATTGTTAGTAAATTCCCCGGAAGTTTGCGGGGGGTATGCTAGTTCTGAACGTCACATGCTAATGTAAAAAGCTGGTTTTTGATATAAATATGAACTTGATTGAACAAAACATGCATGTATTGTATAACATAATGTCCTAGGTGTGTCATCTGATGAAGATCATCAAAGGTTAGTGCTGCATTTAGCTGTCTTCTGGGTTTTTGTGACATTATATGCTAGCTTGAAAAATGGGTGTCTGATTATTTCTGGCTGGGTACTCTGCTGACATAATCTAATGTTTTGCTTTCGTTGTAAAGCCTTTTTGAAATCGGACAGTGTGGTTAGATTAACGAGAGTCTTGTCTTTAAATAGCTGTAAAATAGTCATATGTTTGAGAAATTGAAGAAATTGCATTTCAAAGGTATTTGAAAATCGCGCCACAGGATTCAACTGGCTGTTACGTAGGTGGGACGAATTCGTCCCGCCGGTCCTAGAGAGGATATAAGCCGCACCCACTGAATTTAAAAAATATATATTATTTTGAACATAAATAAGCCGCACATGTCTATAAGCCGCAGGTGCCTACTGGTACATTGAAACAAATTAACTTTACACAGGCTTTAACGAAACACGGCTTGTAACAAAAATAAATAGGCTTTAACCTCTTATAGCGAAACACGGCTTGTAACAAAAATAAATAGGCTTTAACGAAACACGGCTTGTAACAAAAAATAAAAAATTATCAGTAAGCTTTAGTTGTCTTTTTGCACTGAGTCAATTCCTCACGCTGCTGTTTCCAACGTCTTATCATCGACTCATTAAGACCAAGCTCCCGTGCAGCAGCTCTATTTCCTTTTCCAACAGCCAGATCAATCGCCTTCAACTTGAAAGCTGCATCATATGCATTTCTCTGTGTCTTTGCCATGATGAGGGTGACAAAATGACTACCGTAATCAGAATGATGGGAAGTTTGAGAGCGCTCGATTTAATCTAAACAGTAAACAAAAAAGTTGTTTGACCATAACCCGTTCGGCAATTTCATTGGTCTAATGAAAGCTTCATGCCGCCAAAAAACTGAGTACGTCACAGAATGTGTTTTTTTGGAGAAAAAAAAATTGAAAGTGGGAAAAATCCATATATTAGCCGCGTCATTGTTTAAGCCGCGGGGTTCAAAGCGTGGGAAAAAAGTTGCGGCTTATAGTCCGGAATTTACGGTACTCAATTCCCTCATCATTTCCTGTTTTGATACTTTGAAACATGCCAATTAAAATGTGTCAAATCCAGAAGTGGACTCATTACCCTGTCAGATACTCTGCCCACCAAGGGTACTCAGGTTAATGTAACGCAAACACTCGGAAATGCATCAACTATCCACATACTTTGCATTCCTAATGCTTATAGACAGCAAATCAAATAATAATTGTTATCTATGCCTCTATATTAAATTTGGATGTCAACTCTCCAGAGAATGAAAATATTATGAAAGGAATAATTTCATCAGCATGAATAATTGAAAATAAAGTTTCTCAAAGTTTTTCTTTCACCCCCCAATCTAACACAAAATCGGAATACCATATCAGAGAACTTGTCACAGACTATTCAGAAAACATAATGCTGAATCCTTAAGAGACCTGACATAAAGTTATAGAGATAAATATACTTCAATTTCCATGTATCTATATTTTTGTATATATTGCAGAGGGTAAACACCGTTTTGTGCCTGGCACTATGTGCAAAAATAAATGGGGAGGAAGTAGTCACAGGAAAGTGAAACTATGAAGGGGAACTTTAAAGCTCACTTCTCTGTCACCTCTTGTTGAATAATTGATCTACACCTGGGAAACCAAGTGACTTTCTACCCAAACCACAGCCTAGTTTTATGTTTCCAATTAATGACTACAGGGCACAATGAAGAATAACCCAAAACAGATGAGTGAGTCTAAAGTGTGTTGCAAGGTTTTTGTTAGCTTACCCAGGGCCCCTTGTTTAAGTAAATCTCACTGGATAATGTTTCCTCCCCCATATTCTCAGAGTGTTAAAGGTTTGAGGGGAGAGACATTTGGTGCTGTTACAAAATGTGCATGCAAATATTTGTCCCCTTCATCGCCTTTCCTTACAATATGTTACAGAAGCACCTTGCACCGAAATAAATATCCTGGGAGGCTTTAGAGTTTATGATACTGCCTGTATCATACAGCCAGTTGACTTTTGGGTCACATGTTTTATTGATTTGTAAATACACCCTTTAAAGGGAAATAAGGCTGTTTGGACAACATAGCTTGAACAAATCTCTGATTTTATGGTTTACACACAGTGAGTGGACATATACAGATAACACTATTCATCTAACCAATTGTGCAAAACTGCTTGCAATGACGATATTGCAATCAGTCAATGACTGCAACCAGTTTATGCCTGATAGGAATGTTTTTCAGTGGGCTCCAATTGTTATGGGGTTTATTGTATGCTATTATCACTTAGTTTGGAAGGTCTCCCTGTCGCCATTGCCCCCCCCCCATGCTGCCTGTGCTTCAGTTGGGTGGAATAGGACATTCTGTTCATGTAAGACAGAACTCCCAACTCCATGTGAGCAAAGTCTCCTTGATGCAGTGAAAACTGGAATAGACTCAAAGTGCTGTGCTACCAATTGTAAAATAACAGCTTATAACGGAGGATACAAATCATTGTGTATCAAGTAAACGAGGAGAAAGCCAGAGAGAGGAGAGAGAGAGATAGTGATTGTTCTTTGCTTTTGGGATACAGTGATTGGATTTCTCATACAGTGGTCAGTCAACATAATGCAAAGCAGGGTTGGGGTCAATTCAATTTCAATTCCAGTCAATTCAGAAAATAAACCAAATTCCAATTGTTCCTTATTGAAAAGCATTACAGAGAATTAGAATGACAATTTCAGTGTTCCTCCTGAATTGTCTGGGAATTTAAATGGACTTGACCTCAGTCCTGGTGCAAAGGTCACGTCAGTGGTGATGCAGAGTGTCAACCCTACTGAACGGTATTGAGAGACACCATTCCAGCCAGTAATAAGTTCCAGGACTGGTGATTAAACCACCCATAATGCTTTGGGACTCAATAATGACCAAACCATTTTTGATCTGAGTGAACGAAGATTGATGCAGATTTTTGCAAAGGAAAGACAACATTTGCTAGGTATCGTCATTAACCACGGACCGCAATTAAAAAATCATTTTCACCGTGTGACTACAGAGTCAATGATTTATCTTCTGGCTCTGTCTGGCATTTCTGTAGTGGCTCTTTGCAGCGTTTGTACAGGTGGGTGATTTATAATGTCAGTGTTAACCCAGTCTAAAGCGTATCACACAGTCAGTGACACATAGCCATAACTTTGAATTGTGGGGAGAGAAGAGCATAGCAAATCATTTTTTCCCCTTATCCATTATCACTGTGTAACTAGAACACACTGGAAAATGTCATGTATGCTCCAGTTACATTTAATGGTCAAGTGGATGTTTCACAGGAGGTGGGATTTTTTCTCTACTTCATAATCACCGAATATATTGAAATTTCTCTCACAAGCTAGTGGTTTATATTAATCAGACATTAAAAGCATTGTAATAGTTCAACCACAAGTCATTCATCTACAGCTACCACCTACTACTTCTACTACTGTTTAAATATCTATTCCAGTGTTGGATTCTAGAGCAAAGATTATATTGTAGTAAGGTGGGCACAGCCATTTTCAACTGCAGAGGTTCTGTGTATTAGGTCACCTACCCACAATGCTTCCTAAGATTCTCAGATTGGTGACAAGGAGAGCAGAGCTGTAGTGTTCTGACTTGCTGGTGGTGACAAGAGGCCACAACCTGATCAGTATTCTCCAAAGAAGAGCATGACACCTACACAAAGCCAGGGATGTTGTGGTTTTCCACCTCACTCATTTCTCTGGAACACTCAGCTTGCCTGAATACACAACCTTCACTACCAAACACAGGTCAGTGTGCAAAGCAAGACCACGCAGGCCTGTCTTATTGAAGCATAACTGAATGTGTATCTCTACATGGCAAGTGATCTATTGTTTCAGCTAGCCTGGACAGTATTTAAATATATGTACTTGTTTGGAGCAGTACATTGACTATTTTGGTTATATTGATTGCAGGTAATTAAAGAGTCACTGCCCCTAAAAAGCAACTTCTCGTTTTTAAAATAGCCTATGTGGCATCGATATGAGCTAGTGTCAAAATGGACTACAAATTGTAAATAAAATAATTTTGGTTAAAAAAATCAGTCTCGTCCAAAACTGAGATTTGCGAGATGATTGTAGAAAATGGTATATCATGGAATGAAGGCTACCGTAACAGTTTTCCTTGGGTTGGGTTTATTTCAATTTCTGCCCACATGCCCACAGCTGGAAGCACCCAAGTAATCATAAATTCAGAGTGCAGCTGCAAACCAATGCTAATGCCTATGGTCAATTTGGTTTGACATTCGATATCCCTATGGGGCTAGCTAGGGACCATCAGTAAGTTACACAATGTACATGTGACAATATTTTAAAAGTTCAATAGCTAAATAGGTGCAACATTAAAATATTGTCCCATTTACACTGTGTCATTTATTGACTGTCCCTAACTAACACCAAAGATAGGCTATCCAATGTCAAACCAACTTTGCCACGGTCACACACTAGCCTAAAGAAGTTGGCTACCACTGGCTACCCTAAGCAACTTCAAGACACAAGATTTGTTTAGACTGTTTTAAGTTATCTAAAAGGGTCAGTGACTGTAACTGTGTACTGTTTTGGCAGAGTGAATTTGCAAACGCTTACCACTTGCAAACATACACAAGACACCCACATTAACCTCCCCCCAAGACAACTTTTGTTTGGCTTCAGTCATGGCCGCTGCATTTCTTAATGACCAAGCCCCAAAACAAGGACAAATCAGGAAGTTCAGACCCCCTTTAGTACTTCAATTTCAAGCTACCAGTGGAGAAGCTCAATACGATAGAAACAACCAGCTATGCATCTCTCTCTACGCAAGCAAATTCTCTTAAAAGGGAATCCATAACATTACACATTCTTGAATTCAGGCTCAAATACTGGATTTATGCAGAGTACATTGCCAGCGGTGCATAATGCATCGCTCTTGCTTTGCCTAGTTTAAGAAATGCAAATCACAGCGAGTTGATGGAATCCGTTCACAGGCCCTGTGATAACATCTTCAAACCTTATTGATGCACAGTCTTGCAATGTGAGAGAGCGAGTGCCTCTGTGTGTGTGCGGAACAGAGAGAGAGAGATAGAGAGAGAGAGGTGGGGGAGCAAGAGAAAGTGAGAGAGGAAAATGGAGGATAGAAAGAGAGAGACGTTTTCTTTTTAGAATATGACACCCGCTGGCTTCTTCTACTGCCATTTCTAAACAGCGGATGAAAGGCGATCTGCACTGTCACACAGTTCTTTTTTAAATTAGCTCAGAGGTGAAGTGGAAAGCCATTTTACTGAGTGACTCTCAGTAGAAACCAGTGTACTCCATGCCCCCCACTCCTGCCCGCCGTCTATCAAGGTGCATCTTTTTGGTAATGCAACTTGTAATGGTGCAAAAGAACCATTAGGCATCACAGAACACTGCCAGAAAGCACTGTCTCACGGTCTTTTCAGGGAGAATAACGGGTAAAACAATCTAGTTTTAGAGAAACATCATCAAGAAAAAGTGACAAAAATAATAAGTCTTGAATTCGCAAGGTCAAAAAAGAAAAGCTTGTTTCTACACCACAGAACTTGAGATTTTAACATAGTTTTTTGTGTAACACAATGAGAAATTGGAAAATATGTATTCTTAAATGGAACACCAAGTTGTGGAAAGATTGAACCCTGCTTGATTGCTGTATAATTATGATTCATTTGAATACCTTATACTTGATGTTTTTATACTGCTACAGCAAAAGACAAGAACAGCACTCTTGTCACCTTCCACTTCATCTCCCTCTCCTCTCTGAAGGCATCGCAAGAGACAAGTTACTGTGGGCCTTTCTCCAAAAAGGAGATAAGGAAGAGAGTCAGGACAAAAGGCTCTTAGGATAATTTTATGAACCCCAGATTGGACAGGCCCACTCTAAACATGTCCAATACGATAAGGCTAACCTTAACTTGGTTAAGTCTACCTTAAAGGTCCAATGCAGCTGTTTTTATATAAAATAGAATCTAATCTAATAAAAAAATAAAAATGGCATCACACTTCTGCAGTGTTAGTTTAATCAACTGTTGTACAATAAGATATAAAACACAGGAAAAAAATTATATTTGGACTGCACTGTGCCTTGAAGGCTAGGTTAAGAGAGCAGTGTTTTTATATTATTTACATTTCTTCAATCATTGGAACATCAAAGATATTCTGGAATAGGGCAAACAATTCATATTTCTGTCCGACAGGATTGATAAATTGATGAATAAGGAAATAATCGCTGAGAAGGCATAATCAATACCTGCGAGTGGATTTTGAGATTGACGACCAGGACGGGCATTGGTGGCAGCAATTGGAGATTGAGGTTGTCAAATATTGTCTATTATATTGAAAAGATAGTCAAGTGACCGCTATCACAATGAAATTACATGACCTCATTTATGGAGGGAGGTGGCAAGATTAGGTGGGAACGTTCTTGCCATTTAGAGGGCTCCATTGAGACTCCTTTAAAAGTAGTCTATTTTCTTCTTCATTGGCTGATTTACTCAAACTCATAGGAATCCCCACCTAGTTGACTACTTTAAAATGGTGGAAGCCCTCAATGGCAATGTCCATGCTAAAACGGGTTATATCCATGATGAGTCCTCTATCTATCTCTTTGACAACAGGGACAACTCCGATATACCCTAAGTATACCAAACATTAGGAACACCTTCCTAATATTGAGATGCACCCCCCTCTTTTGCCCTCAGTATAGCCTCAATCCATCGGGGCATGAACTCTACAAGGTGTCGAAAGCATTCCACAGGGATGCTGGCCCATGTTGACTTCATTTCTTCCCACAGTTGTGTCAAGTTGGCTGGATGTCCTTTGGTTGGTAGACCATTCTATATACACACAGGAAACTGTTGAGCATGAAAAACCCAGCAGCGTTGCAGTTCTTGACACAAACTGGTACACCTGGCAACTACTACCATACACTTCTATATTTTTGTCTTGCACATTCACCCTCTGAATTGCACACGTACTGTACACAATCCATGTCTCAATTATCTCAAGGCTTAGAAATCCTTCTTTAACCTGTTTGGGCTAGGGGGCAGTATTGAGAATTTTGGAAAAAAATATGTGCCCATTTTTAACTGCCTCCTACACCAACTCAGAAGCTAGAATATGCATATTATTGTTCAGGTTTGGATAGAAAACACTCTGAATTTTCTAAAACAGTTTGAATGGTGTCTGTAAGTCTGTATCCTCCCCTTCATCTACACTGATTGAAGTGGATTTAACAAGTGACATCAATAAGGGATCATAACTTTCACCTGGATTCACCTGGTCAGTCTATGTCATTGAAAAAGCAGGTGTACTTAATGTTTTGTATACTGCATGTATATCAGTACAACCTAACTATTACTACATTTCTAATCGATCAAATAAGCCTCACGTAGCAAATTAGCAATTCAATGTTTTTGTTGACCAAATTCGACACTCATTGACATTCTCACTCTCAAATTCGACACAAAAAAACATATTTTTGTGGACAGATCTTGGGTGGAGAAAAGCCTCTCCCTTCGCCTCTTTCTCTCTGCTGTTGTTCAATGGCATTGTGTCCTGGCATTGTACACCGGGTCCCTAACAACACTGTTTTCAAAGCAGCACTATAAATGATCTTCCTACTTTGTTTGCCAACATTGGAGTAAAGAAAACGTATATTTTGGGTTCTGATGGGGTACGTCTAAGCTCGTGAGGCATTTCTAAGTTATATTCTTCAAGAATCAATGGATACATATCATTATTTTACAAGAAGCGACTGATGATTGTCCCTTTAAAGGAAAATGATTTCTAATGTTCAAAACAAGCAGAATAAAATAGACTAATCCAACCCTGAAATCTGTAGCTCACACAATTTTAAAAAATCAAGCGGGCACAACGTTGTAAACCATTGGATTAATGTCTGATCATCATGGATAGGATACTGCTCCCTAATCCATGTTGATTACACAATGTTATAAAATATACACTTATATGTAATAACATCATGATTTATTTGACATAGAAAGTCAAAATCCCCCGTTAGCTTTCTGTTACACTACAAACCTGCAGATTAACCTTAAGGACCATAGAAAAAAGACAAAAAAAGACAAAAAACGTTGAAAAATGTAAGACTCTCTGGGGCACTGGCATGCAATGGCCCTGCTAACCTGCCCCTGTTGGTGGGTACCCAAATGCAGCTCTCGAGTGGTGCAGCGGTCTAAGGCACTGCATCTCAGTGCTTAAGGCGTCACTACAGACACCCTGGTTCGAATCCAGGCTGCATCACAACTGGCTGTGATTGGGAGTCTCATAGGGCAGAGCACAATTGGCCCAGCGTCGTCCGGGTTTGGCCGGTGTAGGCCGTCATTCTAGATAAGAATTAGTTCTAAACTGACTTGCCTAGTTAAATAAAGGTTAAATAAAAAAAAGTATTGACAGTCTCCAATCTGTGACTCTGCTTCTGATAAGACTTGGCTCTTAGGGCCCTTGGTCACTGAGGATCTCGTGGTCACTAAATCTGGTCGGCTTGTAGCCTAGTGGTTAGAACGTTGGGTCAGTAACCAAAAGGTCGCTGGTTTGAGTACTTGAGGTCAAAAAGGTCAAAAATCTATCTTTGTGCCCTTGAGGAAGGCATCTAACCCTAATTTGATCCAGGGGCACCGTACTAAGCTAACATGTGGAATTGCTTTAAGATGGTCATACCATGGATCTTTTAGCTATTTCATTTATAATTTTAGGAACCCTTTAGGTATATAAAAAAATTATACATATATAACAATTTAAATCTGGCCTTTACTACTATAGTCCATATAAACGCATTGAATAACACATTCATAAACAGCAAAAAAGACAGTAAAAAAAATGTATCATAAGGAATAAGGTTGTGAAGAGTTTTTTGGACACATATTTAACCCTTTATTGTTGTTGGCACAAAACTACCTCCATACTTCCATTCGTTTGTATGGGTTACCGAAACGGATCGTGTTCGTGATAGTCTTCCCTTTCCATAGAGAAGTTAAAGAGGTTTTTGTGAGAAGACTGATTTTTGGGAGGTCTCATTGTCTGACAAACACCGCTGTATCGCGAGCTTAAACTGACAGATATTTGTATTATGTTACTTAGATTTCCACACGGGTGCGTCAATAGACTCTTAAGGATTTTAACTCCACCTTTCTGTAAAATGCACACTTCACCAAATGTGTCATACTGTCTTTAAAGTCACAGAGGCAATGGAATCTGTCACTCAAGGGGAAACCGACATCATTGGGCAAAGGTGCAGCAACCTGACATGGTTGAGGCCTTAATGGTCTTGGTGACACTGGAATTTTTTTTTCTCCAAACTCTACCCTCACCTTCATAGCACCAACACATACGTATGTACGCATGTACACACCCACCCACACAAGATGGATTACACTGTTGTATGTAGATTGTACATAACCTGTTACCTCAACTTCCTGTGATAATTCTGTTGTAGTTATTCACATTATAAATGCATACCTAATATAGTTGCATCATGCTTATTTTCCAGAGATAGTGTAATACAATACATGACCAAAAGTATATGGACACCTGCTCATCAAACATCTCATTCCAAAATCATGGGCATTAATATGGAGTTGGTCCTCCCTTTGCTGATACAGTATAACAGCCTCCACTCTTCTGGGAAGGCTTTCCACTAGATGTTGGAACATTGCTGTGGGGACTTGCTTCCATTCAGCAACAAGAGAATTATTGAGGTTGGCCACTGATGTTGGGCGATTAGGCCTGGCTTGCAGTCGGCATTCCAATTCATCCCAAAAGTGTTCGATGGGGTTGAGGTCAGGGCTCTGTGCAGGCCAGTCAAGTTCTTCCACACCGATCTTGACAAACCATTTCTGTACGGACTTCGCTTTGTGCAAGGGGGCATTGTCATGCTGAAACAGGAATGGGCCTTCCCCAAATTGTTGCCACAAAGTTGGAAGCACAGAATCGTCAAAAAAGTCATTGGATGCTGTAACGTTAAGATTTCCCTTCACTGGAACTAAGAGGCCTAGCCCAAACCATAAAAAGCAGCCCCAGACCATTATTCCTCCTCCATCAAATTTTACAGTTGGCACTATACATTTGGGCAGGTACCGTTCTCCTGGCATCCGCCAAACCCAGATTCATCCTTCGGACTGCCAGATGGTAAGGGGTGATTCATTACTCCAGAGAATGCGTTTCCACTGCGCCAAAGTCCAATGGCAGCGAACTTTACACCACTTCAGCCGACGTTTGGCATTGCGCATTGTGATCCTAGGTTTGTGTGGGAAACCCATTTCATGAAGCTCCCAACGAATGGTTCTTGTGCTGAAGTTGCTTCCAGAGTTCCATCGGTCAGGAGTGTTGCAACTGAGGACAAATCATTTTTACAATCTACACTTTCAGCACTCGGCAGTTCCGTTCTGTGAACTTGTGTGGCCTACCACTTCGCGGCTGAGCTGTTGTTGCTCCTATGAGTTAGCACTTCACAATAACAGCACTTACAGTTGACCGGGGCAGCTCTAGCAGGGAGGAAATGTGACGAACTGACTTGTTGGAAAGGTGGCATCCTGTGACAGTGCCATGTTGAAAGTCACTGAGGTCTTCAGTAAAGCCATTATATTGCCAATGTTTTCTATGGAGATTGCGTGGCTGTGTGCTCGATTTAATACTCCTGTCAGCAGCTGGGTGTGGCTGAAATAGCTGCATCCACTCATTTTGAAGGGCTGGCCACATACTTTTGTACATATATTGTACATTGTTTTTAATTACCATTAGATACTGTGTCATGAAATAATTGTTTGCTAAACTTCAAAGTTTTGGCTCCGGCCACAACAATGCTTCTACCCAACATGCATGAGCTTCGTTGTTACTGACTGCAATGGTGTCTGTCGTCCTTTGCATCTCAGTGTACTAAAGTTAGTACAAGTGTACATTTGTGGCTATGATTAGTTATGATTAATCCACAGAGATGCATGCTGATACTCATCTCACTCAAGTTATTTCACACCAATGATGTTTTCATCATTTTGTCATTTCATAAAGTAGTTACAGTAAGCTATAATTCCTTCTGTATGGTCTTCTAAAGGAACATTGTCAAGTGGCACATTCCAAGTCCACATCTTTCTTTAAAGTGATTACATTTGATATGACCTTTTTGCAAAACTTACATTATTCTAGCTATATTCAGGTATTTTAACTAATCAAAAAGATGCTTGATATCATTATTAACCTAGAGAGAGGAGCAAATACATTTTAAAAACAGTTAATATTTCATTTATCTGATGTGAATTCCGATGAATATGGAGATACCATTTGTTAAATTCACAGCAAATGACTAGCGCTCATTTCATTAGTAATTTACTGAAGTGATAACTTGTTGGAAATAGATATTTCATATTTCGTAATCCCATTTCAAGATGTGAAATACAATGAAAATCAATGTTCTCGAAAGCCAAGATGACTCACTTCCTGAGGAAATGTCAATGGGAAGACATCCTGAGAGGACATCCTGAGGAGTGCTGTGTTGGGTTTACAGAGCCCTGAGCAGAGCTGATGAGATCAAACTGGACTGGACTCACAAACAACAGCTCTCTGTCTCTGACTCATCCTCACTCCACACACACAGCTTTAACAAGCCTTTTGTGGGGCCTAGCTAGCTGCTTTTGCAGAAAGAAGGCAGTGTTGCACTGCCCTACACCTCTCTCTCTCTCTCTCTCTCTCTCTCTCTCTCTTGCTCTCTTTCTCTTCATTTTCTTAGCCGCCTCTCACAGCTGCTATGCTTTATATTTGGAGAACAGACTCACAGATAGGGGCCAACTGTGGTGTGCAGATATAAGGCTCTCCTAGAGCTGTCAGAAAATACAACTTCACATGAGTTCTGTCTTTCATTTCTCATGTTCGTTCTTAGAGTAGATGAGTCTGCAGTTTCAGTGGGCTGTTTATGACAGTGCTTTGCTCTACCCTGCCATACAGTGTATGCTCTGATCACCCCAGGCTCTCTGGTATCACCAGCAAACCAGTCATAAGCATTCAATGCTAATCTAGGAGGGATTTACAGGCCATTTTGGCAGTACAGCAACATTATCACAGTTCCATTCAGTGCCGGTCCGTGCGGACAGCTGATAATCACATGCACAATGCTTTCAATCCAGCCGACTACACAAAGATAAACAACAAGCGGTTGCAATGACACAGTGAGAGGTCAAGTCGGTCTACAACCCTCATTTCTGCAAGGTTTATTTTAGATGAAATATGACACAGTCAGATGACGCCTAGCAAAGCCTTCATTTTGGGGGTGGGAATTCAGTCAATCCTGCCAAAAAGGCATTCCCTTACAACTCATTATCTTGTCCTCATTGTCATGTGGAGCTGAAGACAAATATTCATGAAATGTTCTCTCTCTCTCTGACTAGAGCAGGGTTGAGGGTGTTTTCCTATATGTTTACTAATGTGATTGAGCTCAGTGTCTGATATTATTTCTTGCAGACTGTGCAGACAGACAGACAGACACTAAAATGTTATAAGAGCTTCCACTTAAAACAGTTTATAAAGCAAATGAGTACTGTCAAAGGGCAGAATTCAATCAACTCCACAGCGGGAACCCCACAATAGCAATGGCTCAGTACAGGGAAACATTTTTTTTACCCCCTTTTTCAATATTGTCTCATCACTACAACTCCCCAACGGGCTCGGGAGGCAAAGGCCTCCGAAACATGATCCGCCAAACCACGCTTCTTAACACCCACCCGCTTAACCAGCTGTACCAATGTGTCGGAGGAAACACCGTTCAACCGAGGTCAGCCTGCAGGCACCCGGCACGCCACAATGAGCCAAGTAAATTCCCCCCAGCCAAATCCTCCCCTAACCTGGACGACGCTGGGCCAATTGTGCGCCACCCTATGGGACTCCCGATCACGGCTGGTTGTGACACAGCCTGGAATCAAACCAGGTCTGTAGTGATGCCTCTAGCACTGTGATGCAGTGCCTTAGAACTCTGCGCCACTCAGGAGGCCCAGAAAACCTATTTTCATTCAAATTAAATTAGTTTTGTTTGGTTGCAAGCTGTTTGGTTTCAAGCTGTTCGCATGTACAGTTGAAGTCGGAAGTTTACATACACTTAGGTTGGAGTCATTAAAACTCATTTTTCAGCCACTCCACACATTTTTTGTTAACAAACTATAGTTTTGGCAAGTCGGTTAGGACATCTACTTTGTGCATGACACAAGTCATTGTCACGGCTGTTCGAAGGATTGGACCAAAATGCAGCGTGTTCGTAGTTCCACATTATATTTATTAAACGTGAAACTGAATGCAATACACTTAAACATACAAAAACAAACCGTGACGCAGAGAGGACAACACACTACTCAAAAGATAATTACCCACAAACAACAATGAGAAAAACCCCTACTTAAATATGATCTCTAATCCGAGGCAATGAGGATCAGCTGCCTCCAATTAGAAAGCAACCCCAAACAAACCCAACATAGAAATAGACAAACTAGAACTTAAACATAAAAATAGAAAACATAGAACAACCCAAAACACCCCCTGTCAGGACGTGACAGTCATTTTTCCAACAATTGTTTACAGACAGATTATTTCACTTATAATTCACTGTATCACAATTCCAGTGGGTCAGAAGTTTACATACACTACATTGACTGTGCCTTTAAACAGCTTGGAAAATTCCAGAAAATGATGTCATGGCGTTAGAAGCATGATAGGCTAATTGACATAATTTGAGTCAATGCGAGGAGTACCTGTGGATGTATTTCAAGGCCTACCTTCAAACTCAGTGCCTCTTGCTTGACATCATGGGAAAATCCAAAGAAATCAGCCAAGACCTCAGAAAAAAATTGCAGACCCCACAAGTCTGGTTCATCCTTGGGAGCAATTTCCAAACGACTGAAGGTACCATCATCTGTACAAACAATAGTACGCAAGTATAAACACCAAGGGACCACACAGCTGTCATACCGCTCAGGAAGGAGACAAGTTCTGTCTCCTAGAGATGAATGTACTTTGGTGTTAAAAGTGCAAATCAATCCCAGAACAACAGCAAAGGACCTTGTGGAGATGTTGGAGGAAACAGGTACAAAAGTATCTATATCCACAGTAAAACAAGTCCTTTATTGACATAACCTGAAAGGCCCCTCAGCAAGGAAGAAGCCACTGCTCCAAAACCGCCATAAAAAAGCCAGACTACGGTTTACAACTGCACATGGGGACAAAGATCGTACTTTTTGGAGAAATGTCCTCTGGTCTGATGAAACAAAAATAAAAATGTTTGGCCATAATGACCATCGTTATGTTTGGAGGAAAAAGGGGGATGCTTGCAAGGTGAAGAACACCATCCCAACCGTGAAGCACGGGGGTGGCAGCATCATGTTGTGGGGGTGCTTTGCTGCAGGAGGGACTGGTGCACTTCACAAAATAGATGGCATCATGAGGATAGATATATTGAAGCAACATCTCAAGAAATCAGTCAGGAAGTTAAAGCTTGGTCGCAAATGGGTCTTCCAAATGGACAATGACCCCAAGCGCACTTCCAAAGTTGTGGCAAACTGGCTTAAGGACAACAAAGTCAAGGTATTGGAGTTGTAAGGGGTGCGTAACTCGTGGCAGGGAAGTCAAACGCAGGAGAGCAGAACTTGGTGTATAGCCGGAGCAGTTTAATATATAAAACTAACGGCATACAAAATAACAAACACATGGGTACTAAACCCGTAGCGCACCAGTAACACATAGCACAAGTACTTACAATAAACAATTCCCGACAAGGACATGGGGGAAACAGAGGGAAAATATACAACATGTAATTAGGGAATTGAAACCAGGTGAGTGTGTAAAAAAGACAAAACAAATGGAACATGAAAAATGCCCGAACAAGGAGAGGAACCGACTTCGGCAGAAGTCATGAAAGGAGTGGCCATCACAAAGCCCTGACCTCAATCCTATAGAAAATGTGTGGGCAGAACTGAAAAAGTGTGTGCGAGCAAGGTGGCCTACAAACCTGACTCAGTTACACCAGCTCTGTCAGGAGGAATGGGCCAAAATTCACCGAGCTTATTGTGGGAAGCTCCCCGAAACGTTTGACCCAAGTTAAACAATTTAAAGGCAATGCTACCAAATACTAATTGAGTGTATGTAAACTTCTGACCAACTGGGAATGTGATGAAAGAAATAGAAGCTGAAATAAATCATTCTCTCTACTATTATTCTGACATTTCACATTCTTAAAATAAAGTGGGGATCCTAACTGACCTAAAACAGGGAATTTTTACTCGGATTAAATGTCAGGAATTGTGAAAAACTGAGTTTAAATGTATTTGGCTAAGGTGTATATAAACTTCAACTGTATTATGTGATTATATTATATGTATATTTACGCTACATAGTAAGAATCGTATTACTCTGTTGTGAATTCATTTTCTATTCCAGCTGTCTTTAAATTTTGTTTTTCAACACATTATTATCCATTGGAGTCATATTCCTCCAAATTTATGATGTTATATTTCATTAGTTGAAAATGCCAATGAGAGTGTGGAAATGGCACAGACTAGCTTTAATTAGTCAACCCAGTGGCTCACCATGACTAGAGAATGCCAATCGCTGCTACAAACATAATTATTCTGGTATCATTCATCATCTTAATTAATACAGTGGTCCATCCACAAATCAATGCACCAAGACACATGAAAAACATTTATTCCTGCTCCCCTCCCTTGATTCTCACCTTCTCTATGATAAGATTCCTCTTTACGATAAATGGAAACGCTTTCCAGAGAATATTTCCCTGCACTTCACAACTCATTCTCCTACATATCTATGTACTGCATGGCTTACTTGTCACCGAAGTAATGAATAGCTGCAATGGAAAGCGGGAGAAGTAAGATAAATAAAATAAAATATTGCTTCATCACTGGCTTTGTTCAAAGTGCTTTAACTGGAACACAAGTCTTCCGCTGTCAGCACAATGTCTGAGTGAGGGCTTCAGGTATAATATCAAGATATTAATCATGAAGTTGGACATTAAAGTATGCCAGAGCCCCTCAATCTTCATTCAACACCACTCTCCTATTGAAATTCCCCCAGCACTCCCCTACTTATCTTAAAACAGCCCTTGTATCTTTTTGCTCGCACCTTAAGTAATTGCATTTGAAGATAAAACACCCCATTCATATACCAAATGCTTTCCTGGCAAATAAGGTGTTTTTTCCTCCGAATTCAAATCCCTCTTTACATACAAAGGCTCCAGTATTTCACAAATAACCATCTGAGGAAAATGCATCAAAATTAAATTTGAGTATATTTACAATGTCTATTGTGTAATTCTACTAGATGGTTGGCATATTTTCACATGCTAGGCCTTTTAAAGAGTAGCAGTACAACCTTGTCTGTTCTGATGAGAAAATCAGTGTTCAAAATGATTCACTTGTATTAAATGATAGAGAATTGTCCCCAATGCATATGTATTTGCATGGTAGTTTCATAGGTCAGAACAATGTAATCATATATTGTTAAATAGCACTTACAACTAATGTTAACCTACGGTATAAATATGTGTACCTACACTATAATTACACTAATTACCAGCCTATATAACTATCATACAAACAAATAAGTCTTAGGGACACTTATTGTGAAGTGGGAAATATTCTATAAATTCTTTCTCAGCCTCCATCAAAATCAGAACTGAAGCAAGCCTGTTAAGGTTTTGCCAGCATTACAGTATATCAATGAATGTTGGTCATATGCCAAAATGTTCCTGAAAAATTATAATAATAAAATAAATATATATATATAATGTCCACCTGACAGAGCCAAGCTTGTCCAAAGTCGCTTAATAGCATGTGGATCGATGTTAAAATGTTAAACACACACATTTGTTGTTTACATTTTGTAGTAGGCCAGATGGTTCCTTTGTAACTGCCCTGCTCTTTTGATAGCAAGTTGATGCTTTGGGGTGTGTTGTTCCATTCACGAAAGTATAGTGGCCATGCATGTTAATTAACCAGAGTAACCTCTATGCTTATCAAAATGTATCCAAGTATTTGCAGCACAAAAACACAACTTGCCTTTCCTGCCATCAATTTACACCCCCACTCAATCAAAATCTCTCACCATAAGGATCTGGGTAAGGTAAAACAGAATTTTCTGTGAACTGCAAGCTTGAATGAATACTTTATGTCATTGAGTTGCTTTACATTGCATTATTGATGACCCATGCATTCGAAATTCAAATATGCATTTTGTTCTGTTTTGTCTGACCCTGAAAACTTGGTTTCCGGTTTGATTGAATAAGACCTTTAGGCTTGCAACATATCGAGGCTTTATTCACTGGTTAGGGATCAGTTGAAGTTCAGCAGCTGTGCCGTTTCTTTCTCACACAACTTCTGTGCCTTCAAGGAGCCACAAGTGCAACTCCATCTGCCGTCCCGAACAAAACGCAGTGATCTGGACTCAATCCTAACTGACAGACACTTTTCACTAAGGTGATGTGTCATACTCACCCACTATGTGAGCTAGGTTTATTCAGGCTTGCTAATTGTGCCTCTGATATTAGGTCGAACAATCAATCTAATGTATTGATATCCATGCGATAGCTTTCACTATAACTATCAATCACTGACATTGTAGGGTTATGAAGGCCTGAAAAGGAGTCCTGTTTGAATAACAAGACATTGGCTGGGGGAATAGGACCACTGATTTGAAAAGTTGTTTACAGAAACCTTTCGGTATTCGATCATGAACAACTCAAAGACTGAACTCAACTTAGTCTTCATATTTTCTTAATGGCCTTCTCAGCAAGCCAGAAAGACACTGAAACTGACCGTAACCGTAATTGGAATCATAATAACATCCCTTAGTCAACCGAAGGTGAACCTTTGACACACCATTTCAGCCTCTGAGTCATCACTATTCACTGTCAATGCCAACAAAATGACACACTGTTGGCAGCCTTTGACAATCACAATATCTACTCGGTACTAGAGCACGTATAGGCTCGTAGACCGTTGGCCAAGGCCCCGACTCAGTCTCCCAGAGGTGTCAAGAATGTTCAATCTAATTAAAACAGGATGAGAAAGACAAGCTGAAAGACAAGGGTGCCACTGGGAGGAAGCAGCCTGGCAGTGCACCGGCAAGGCAGCGCATTCTCCTCACCAATGACAGTAACAAGTTATTGAGCTCTGGGAGTGTTAAAGAGGAGGGCCTGCCTGACATCTTTGACTGCAGTATATTGACAACGCAATTAATCATGAGGGCCGAGACTGAATAAAGAAGAGAAGGGTAGGGTAGTAGAATACTCTCCATCTCTATGTTTGTGGGGCAAGAGATCCTTCGCATATCATGACAGATTTTGGAAAAAGAGGGAAAAATTAAAGCACAATAGCAAAAGTCCCTTCCTCCCGATGTTTTCCTTATTAAATAAGATAAAACAATTATTTCTGACTGAGAATGCTTTGCACAGGGTTTCATGATATGAAATCAGAACAAAAAACTCTGAGTTGAGATATGCATTGTATGCATTGTATGCACAATATTTCTCAACTCTGTTGCCAGCATTAACTAACAATAACATATTTTTGCTTTCAGGGTATTGGAAATCAACACAACAGTATGGCTACCTTGATTACCCAGAATGCATTTGCACACTCAGGAGATAAATGCTCTAGAGGCAAGGTATAGAGATTAAAAAAGCTTAATCATATTCCAAATGGAATAAACTGAACAAAACATCCAACTTTGTTAGAGAAATCAATTAACCTTCGACATCAGTAAAATAACAGACCATATGCGCTGTCTGCTGCTTGATTAGCTCAGTACAATATATTGATGTTCTTTATTGTATTTCAGTGGCAGCTTTATTATATTTCAACGGCAGGTAGCCTAGTGGTTAGAGCATTGGGCCAGTAACTGGAAGGTTGGTGGATAGAATCCCCAAGCTGACAAGGTAAAAATCTGTCCTTCTGCCCCTGAACAAGGTCGTTAACCCACTGTTGCTTGGCCTTCATTGTAAATAAGAATTTGTTCTTAACTGACTTGCCTAGTTAAATAAAATAAAATGTTTAGTTTATACTGTAACTCTCACAGTATAACATGGTTGGGTGAACCCACAATAACAAACTGTGGGTCGTGGAATTACATTTTTGGTGCATTTCTATAAATATTATTTTCTGGATGAAAAACGCTTTCAGATTCAACTTCAATCACTAAATCCAAATAGAAAGTATGTAGAAAATATATTATACACTGTTCAAAAAAATAAAGGGAACACTTAAACAACACAATGTACCTCCAAGTCAATCACACTTCTGTGAAATCAAACTGTCCACTTAGGAAGCAACACTGATTGACAATACATTTCACATGCTGTTGTGCAAATGGAATAGACAACAGGTGGAAATGATAGGCAATTAGCAAGACACCCCCAATAAAGGAGTGGTTCTGCAGGTGGGGACCACAGACCACTTCTCAGTTCCTATGCTTCCTGGCTGATGTTTTGGTCACTTTTGAATGCTGGCGGTGCTTTCACTCTAGTGGTAGCATGAGACGGAGTCTACAACCCACACAAGTGGCTCAGGTAGTGCAGCTCATCCAGGATGGCACATCAATGCAAGCTGTGGCAAGAAGGTTTGCTGTGTCTGTCAGCGTAGTGTCCAGAGCATGGAGGTGCTACCAGGAGACAGGCCAGTACATCAGGAGACGTGGAGGAGGCCGTAGGAGGGCAACAACCCAGCAGCAGGACCGCTGCCTCCGCCTTTGTGCAAGGAGGAGCAGGAGAGCACTGCCAGAGCCCTGCAAAATGACCTCCAGCAGGCCACAAATGTGCATGTGTCTGCTCAAACGGTCAGAAACAGACTCCATGAGGGTGGTATGAGGGCCCAACGTCCACAGGTGGGGGTTGTGCTTACAGCCCAACAGGACGTTTGGCATTTGCCAGAGAACACCAAGATTGGCAAATTCGCCACTGGCGCCCTGTGCTCTTCACAGATGAAAGCAGGTTCACACTGAGCATATGTGACAGACGTGACAGTCTGGAGACGCCGTGGAGAACGTTCTGCTGCCTGCAACATCCTCCAGCATGACCGGTTTGGCGGTGGGTCAGTCATGGTGTGGGGTGGCATTTCTTTGGGGGGCCGCACAGCCCTCCATGTGCTCGCCAGAGGTAGCCTGACTGCCATTAGGTACCGAGATGAGATCCTCAGACCCCTTGTGAGACCATATGCTGGTGCGGTTGGCCCTGCTTCCTCCTAATGCAAGACAATGCTTGACCTAATGTGGCTGGAGTGTGTCAGCAGTTCCTGCAAGAGGAAGGCATTGATGCTATGGACTGGCCCGCCCGTTCCACAGACCTGAATCCAATTGAGCACATCTGGGACATCATGTCTCGCTCCATCCACCAACGCCACATTGCACCACAGACTGTCCAGGAGTTGCCGGATGCTTTAGTCCAGGTCTGGGAGGAGATCCCTCAGGAGACCATCCGGCACCTCATCAGGAGCATGCCCAGGCGTTGTAGGGAGGTCATACAGGCATGTGGAGGCCACACACACTACTGAGCCTCATTTTGACTTGTTTTAAGGACATTACATCAAAGTTGGATCAGCCTGTAGTGTGGTTTTCCACTTTAATTTTGAGTGTGACTCCAAATCCAGACCTCCATGGGTTGATAAATTGGATTTCCATTGATTATTTTTGTGTGATTTTGTTGTCAGCACGTTCAAGTATGTAAAGAAAAAAGTATTTAATAAGAGTATTTCTTTCATTCAGATCTAGGATGTGTTGTTTAAGTGTTCCCTTTATTTTTTTGAGCAGTATATTTTTTATAATAGCCCATAACGTTTGAGAACTTACAATCACCAAAATATAAGCTAGAAAATCAGGCCCCCATTGATTTTGTTATAATGTTTGAGCCTAAGAACACAGGAAATTACAGGAAATGAGCTGTAAAACTGCTAAAAAAGAATTATACTGCCAAGATGAGAACCTCAAATGTCCTTGCCCAGGGCCCAGACAGAGTTCAGCCCACGACCATCACCACGACCATCTCCCCTTCACACCCATCACCTACACCACGACCATCTCCCCTTCACACCCATCACCTACACCACGACCATCTCCCCTTCACACCCATCACCTACACCACGATCATCTCCCCTTCACACCCATCACCTACACCACGACCATCTCCCCTTCACACCCATCACCTACACCACGATCATCTCCCCTTCACACCCATCACCTACACCACGATCATCTCCCCTTCACACCCATCACCTACACCACGACCATCTCCCCTTCACACCCATCACCTACACCACGATCATCTCCCCTTCACACCCATCACCTACACCACGATCATCTCCCCTTCACACCCATCACCTACACCACGACCATCTCCCCTTCACACCCATCACCTACACCACGATCATCTCCCCTTCACACCCATCACCTACACCACGACCATCTCCCCTTCACACCCATCACCTACACCACGACCATCTCCCCTTCACACCCATCACCTACACTCCTTTTTGATACAGAAAAAACCCTGCATTGTTACAACTAATTTCATAACTATACAGTCAATTTTTAACATTGGTCACAAGAGCCCAAACTCAAATCTACATTCAGTTAGGTCTAAATGTTTCGAAAAACAGGGTATTATTCATATATTTTTTTATTTATTCTTTGGTCTGTGTATGTTTTTTCACCGCTCAACCCTTGTGGTGGGTCACAAAGCAAAACAGTTTGGGAAGCTCTGACCTACGGCCCCCATCTTACAGAGGGGCTGGAGTCATCACAGGGTCACTGAAACAGCATCGAGATGACCCCGTAAGTTGGCAGACCATTTTTATTTTGTTTCTTTAGGCCCTGTTCTGCCCCCGTCATGCTTGAGAACACAACGCCGTATGCCAAGTGCTAGTTTTATGCACTGTATGTATTATGCATTTATTTGTATAGCCAGCTGTAAAAGATTGTAGTTGCTCATAAATGAGTTGTTTCCTATGTTCCCTTATTACGTTCTATGTTATAAACTGGGTGGTTCAAGTCCTGAATGCTGATTGTCTGACAGCTGTGCTATATTAGACCGTAAACCACAGTTATGACAAATCATGTATTTTTACTACTCTATTTTCGTTGGTAACCAGATTTATAATAGCAATACGGGTGTTTTTCTTGAAGGGTATATATTTCAGCAATAAGGCCTGAGGGAGTGTGCTATATGGCCAATATACCATGGCTATGGGCTGTATCCAGGCACACGTGTTGTGTTGTGATTTAAGAACAGCCCTTAGCTGTTGGCCATATATCACACTCCTCGGGCCTTATTGCTGAAATATATACTCTTCAAGAAAAACACGTATTTTTCTCTCACAAGTCAGGTTGTATAACACACGTGGGTGAGGAGTGTGATATCTTCATGTTCAAGTGCACTTAAGTAACATGGCAAGTTCACCATGTTATCATGCATGTTTGTATAGCCTGTATACAAGATTTAGGCTTATCAGTAATACAGCACATGACACAATCATTCTGTGTGTGATGCATGTTCCTTGGTAATGGGTCAATGTGTTTTACCCAGGTAACCTCTGGCACCAGGTTGAATTACAGAGACAGGGATGGTGTGCTGAGTGTTCCAATGGTATGTCCTGTCACTATCAAAATGGATGGCACATATAAAGTGAAAGGCAGGCATGACCACTTTATTGGGGGTGGCCTTTTACAAGAGGGGCTCCTGAGCTCAGAAATTGCTGACACCAATGATCTGCCAAGGAGAGCAGAGTTGAAAAAGAACAATGTGAAATATCTGTTCAAGCTTTCCTCGGATGCAAGAATTAAACGTGATTTACTTTTTACACAAGGGCAATAAGGAGTCTTTAAGAATAGTCCATATTCCTCCTGTGCAGTAACAAAAATGCTCTACTCCATTCATAAAAAATTCCAATGCAATTCCAAAGGTATATGTCACATCTTAGCACTAGTGTTATCAGTGTAATCGCCTCATTACTACACGGGTAAAAGTGAAACTAGATAGAACGTGTTGTCGCATGGGGTTATGTATTCCCTCTGAGTAGAATTCAAGCTGTTATGGAATTGTTTTACACAGTCCTTGATGATCACTCCTGTGGAGCTGTGGGGGCACTTATTGTCTTCTCAAATGTCCCTGCTGATTCATGTCATACCTTATAATGGTAAGATTCTTGCTAATTAGATTTGACGAGAGTCTATTATGAATATGTTGGAACATCAAATTAATCTGTTTTGTCTTTAAAATGTCACATTGTGATGAAAGAGTTGATGGTTTCAGAAAAAAGCATTATTTAATGAAATAATGAATTATGACCATCATTACTGTTTGTCAGAATCCTTTTCTTGGTTAAGTAAGGCAACTCCACTGTTTTCTAACCCATATGTCAGTCATTCATTATTTCTAGATATGTGACCCGATTCAGGAAACTAGGCATATGTAGCAAGTCACAACTTCACAGGAGTGCCGTTTGAACGCAAAAAAATATTTTTATATCAAAATGTGTTTTTTGGCAGAAAGGCCTTCTCGAACATGTGAACTTTCATGTGCCTTAATAACAAACTTGTATGCCATCTGTAAATATGAATAAAATTGTTAAATTACGAGCCTTGTTGGTTAAGCCACAGAAAAAGTGAGCAACCTTCCCAATAGCCATGCCTGTCTGAGATAATGAGTGGGCTGGACATGCTGAGAGAGAAGTTCAGATTGGTCTGAAATATTGAAGGCTGCTGTCTATTTGAGCTCGTTAGTCTGTGTTGGTAATCCTGTCGAAAGCGGCTTTTAAAAATGTTGTTTTGAAATCAGTGGAATTAGAGTATGATAACTAAAGAGATGGCGAAAACATCTGTCTCCGGATTACATCTTCAAACTATGGTTAAACGTGGTATGGCATTCTTGACAGGGAGACGCGTCCATCATGCATGATGATGTATACAGGTAAGATAGTCTAGCGTTAGCTACCTACATTTTCCGATATTACACCTTTCAAAATTTGACAGAATGTTGTTTCATTTCAAGCTAAAGCATACTGTTAGCTAGCTAACGTTAGCTGGCGTGCTCCCTACCTGACATTATTATTTGTTTCCCAGAGCCGTTTGCTTTTCTAGTTAAAGCCCAATGTATGCTAGCTAACATTGGACCTGGTTGATTAGCTCCCAGCACTGTGGCATTGTTGACACTTTGTTCATTGTTGTATAACTAGCTAACGTTTGCTGGCTGACTCCTTAGCTAATGTTACGTGATGTGAGTCTTAAGCGTTGTTTACATAGCTAGGTTCATTGTTTAACCAAGCCATCTCAATAGCGCCTACAGGTACAACTAGCATGCTAGTTGCATTCAGTTAATGGCCATTTGTTTTTTGGGCATTTCGTTTTTTTATAGCTAGCTAGCTAACAGTATGCTTTAGCTTAAGACATATAGCTAGCTAGCTAGTATGAGTTGGACCGCAGAGTGTAGTAAAAGCAGCCAACAAGTGCTCAGCATATGTGGGAACTCCTTCAAGACTGTTGGAAAAGCATTCCAGGTGAAGCTGGTTGAGAGTGTGCAAAGCTGTCATCAAGGCAAAGGGTGGCTACTTTGAATAATTACAAATATAAAATAGATTTAGATTTTTTGGTTACTACATGATTCCATATGTGTTATTTCATAGTTGTGATGTCTTCACTATTATTATACAATGTAGAAAATAGTAAAAATAAAGAAAAACCCTTGAATGAGTAGGTGTGTCCAAACTTTTGACTGGTACTGTTTTCGTTATGAGGTAAGCGAGATGCATGCCTCTCTCTTTGGAGTTGCAGTTGGCGAACGTCCTCCCCATTCCATTCAATTAATGGGCTTTTGCAAGTTACACAGTGACCTTATCCCAACTGACAAATGGGCAATTTCCTCACCCTTCTGCACACAACATGCTCACGCTTCCTTATTTACTGCCCATTTTCCAAATGTCACATTTGTTTTCTGTTTACTCTGAGAACTGCTTTTTAGAGGCAGTGCCGTCAGCTGGAAAGCACTGTTCATATGGGCTTCTCCCCTGATTATGCCACACTAAGCAAAGGCAACTATACATCCATCCCCCAGAGGTCCCGGTTGGACTCTGTGATAGCTACGACTCTTTCATCATTATGCTTGCTTGTCGCACTAACAAAGAAAGTTCCGCTGGGCTGTAGTCTATATTCATTTAGATTGACGAGGGGTAAGGGACTTGTCATTAGGCGTCCGGGCTATATGGAGCTTTTAGTCCAAGGGACTGTACTCATGAAGTCCTCTCCTGCCTTCCCTTCTCGTACAATGCAATCCAATTGGTGTTGACATTGACCCAGTCATGTTAATGTTCTTATATGTTCATTTTATTTATTTAACCTTTATTTAACTAGTCAAGTGAGTTAAGAACAAATTCTCATTTACAATGACGGCCAACCCCGGCCAAACCTGGACAACACCGGGTCAATTGTGCGCAGCCCTATGGGACTCCAAATCACGGCCAGATGTGATACAGCCTGGATTTGAACCAAGGACTGTAGTGACTCCTCTTGCACTGAGATGCAGTGCATTAGACAGCTACACCACTCGGGAGCCCATATTGCCAATTGTAGGCTGGCTGCTACAGTAAATTGTAATCTAACATGGACGGCATGTTGATATTGGTCTCTTTATTTTTAACACGACAAGCCACAATGTTACATTATGTCAGTATTACAAAGCAACGGCAACAGACATTGTTTTGATTTCATTTTTTTTGCTGCAATTTCTCTTGACTATCTGCGAATGACTTAACTGATGAAAACAAACTCTTTGGACATCTCATCCCCTCGGAGTTGTACCTCACTCCAATAGTGAGAGACTGGCTCACATACCCATTCCTTAGTGTTGCATGTCATGAGTTACCTTAAACTCTCATCTGTCTTTGACAATAAGCGATATAACCAGTGGTTTAATATAAACGTAAGAGGAGCAGGAGCAGGTTGGTATGAACATGTTCTATCTTCCTACAGTCCCCTTTCAGTCGTTATCAAATCCATTGAATGAAACAAGAGAGAATAGAAAGGAATACCATCTTGTGGCACATCCCTCCATGTTATGGATTTATAAACCCAGGTCAGTGGTTTCACTCCACAGAAACATACAGGCCTCACAGTTCTAGTGTTGCTGTCATAACAAGTGACTGTGGTGGGTAGGAGACTCATTTTCAGCAAAGCTAAGCTGTGTCCTAGAAACATTCTAATTCATTTACTACATGAAAAAGCAGAAATAGATAGCTGAACTTTCTTCAATGCAAGCATCTACATTCCAAACGTTACAACTAAAAATGGTTTATCATCTGTGCACTGTGTTTGGTTTATTGGAGAGGAACCCTTAATCAGCACTCCCAACAGCTAATAATGGCCTGGCTTCACTTTCCTACTCCATCTCTTAAAGATAATGACCCTGATAGGGGGAGATCAAGCTGATCCTAACTGTTATAGGCCTATTTCTACTTTGCCATGTTTATCAAAATGTTGGAAAAACTTGTCAATAATCAACTGACTGGCTTTCTTGATGTCTATAGTATTATCGTTGGTATGCAATCTGTTTTCCACTCAGGTTATGGATGTGTCACTGCAACCTTAAAGGTCCTCAATGATGTCACCATTACCCTTGATTCTAAGCAATGTTGTGCTGTTATTTTTATTGACTTGGCCAAAGCTTTTGATACGGTAGACCATTCCATTCTTGTGGGCCGGGTAAGGACTATTGGTGTCTCTGAGGGGTCTTTAGCCTGGTTTGCTAACTACCTCTCTCAAAGAGTGCAGTGTACCCCAAGGCTCAATTTACATCAACAACATAGCTCAGGCAGTAGGAAGCTCTCTCATCCATTTATATACAGATGATACAGTCTTATACTCAGCTGGCCCCTCCCCGGATTTTGTGTTAAACGCTGCAACAAAGGTTTCTTAGTGTTAAACAAGCTTTCTCTGCCCTTAACCTTGTTCTGAACAACTCCAAAACAAAGGTTATGTGGTTTGGTAAGAAGATTGCCCCTCTCCCCACAGGTGTGATTACTACCTCTGAGGGTTCAGAGCTTGTGGTACTCACCTCAAATCAAATCAAAGTTTATTTGTCACGTGCGCCGAATACAACAGGTGTAGACCTTACAGTGAGTACCTTACAGTGAAATGCTTACTTACCTCATACTTGGGAGTATGGTTAGACGATACACTGTCCTTCTCTCAGCACATATCAAAGCTACAGGCTAAAGTTAAATCTAGACTTGGTTTCCTCTATCGTAATCGCTTTTCTTTCACCCCAGCTGCCAAACTAACCCTGATTCAGATGACCATCCTACCCATGCTAGATTCCTGTGACGTAATACATAATTTATAGATTGGCAGGTAAGGGTCCTCTCGAGCGGCTAGATGTTCTTTAACAATCGGCCATCAGATTTGCCACCAATGCTCTTATAGGACACATCACTTCACTCTATACTCCTCTGTAAACTGGTCATCTCTGTATACCTGTCGCAAGACCCACTGAATGATGCTTATTTATAAAACCCTCTTAGGCCTCACTCCCCCCTATCTGAGATATTTACTGCAGCCCTCATCCTCCATATACAACACCCGTTCTGCCAGTCATATTCTGTTGAAAGGTCCCCAAAGCACACACATCCCTGGGTTGCTCGTCTTCTCAGTTCGATGCAGCTAGCGACTGGAACGAGCTGCAACAAACACTAAAACTGGACAGTTTTATCTCAATCTCTTCATTCAAAGACTCAATCATGGACACTCTTACTGACAGCTGTGGCTGCTTTGCGTGATGTATTGTTGTCTCTACCTTTTTGCCCTTTGTGCTGTTGTCTGTGCCCAATAATGTTTGAACCCTATTTTGGGCTGCTACCATGTTGTGCTGCTACCATGTTGTTGTCATGTGTTGCTACCATGCTATGTTGTTGTCTTAGGTCTCTCTTTATGTAGTGTTCTGTTGTTTTGCTTGTCGTGATGTGTGTTTTGTCCTATGTTTTTATTGAATGTATTTTTATTTTTGATCCCAGCCCCTGTCCCTGCAGGATGCCTTTTGCCGTTTGGTAGGCCATCATTGTAAAGAAGAATTAACTGACTTGCCTAGTTAAATAACAATAATAAATAAAATACCCGGTGTGTGTGTGTGTGTGTGTGTGTGTGTGTGTGTGTGTGTGTGTGTGTGTGTGTGTGTGTGTGTGATTGAGTGTGTGTGTGGTCGTGTGTGTGTGTATGTGGTCGTGTGTGTGTGTGTTTATGCTATAATACTTAAACTTTTACAGCCAAGCAGAGGTCACGCTCACCTTCAGTCAGGCATACAAATGAAGTCCACTCCTCATTGTGCTGCCATCAATCTCAAGCAATTTTGACTCCCATTTGAAACACATAAAACCTAGGCTTATAAGCCACCAGCATCATATATTACCTGTAAACGCAGGATTAAAAGAGATTGAATAAAACTGTATAAAAGTATAGGAAGGAAAGCAGGTGTGGAAGGGCTCTTTGCTCACTGGTTATGAATGGTAATTATATCTATTTAATAGGGTATGCTTCCGATCAGTTCCTATCACAAAGCGTCTCAGAGTAAGAGTGTTGATAGATCAGTTTTGCCTTTTAAATCCAAATGAATAAGTGGTGTGACCTGATCCTAGACTAGCACTCCTACTCTGAGATGATTTGTGAATACAGGCCCTAAGTTGTAGTAGTGAGCCGTTGGTGTCATTTCCTAAAGTTTCTGCCCCTATGGGCTGATGCCTACCAATGTGTTCTGAAACCATCTGATCTATATCCCCCTCACTCCCCTATCCGCCTGCAGTTCTTTCCCAGCTGCATCTATGCTAAGATATCCCATGAAACATTTATTTACCCTGCATTTTCACCCAACAAATCCGGGCTATCCTTCACAGTCACACTTGTTGATCCAAGCTCTTTTTTCGGGGGAGGGTTTAGGCCTCAGTTGGCTGCACCCCTATGTATCCACCCCTCATCCTCGTCCTCTCCTCATCCTCCCCCTTATCCTCTCCTCGTCCTCTCCTCATCCTCCCCCTTATCCTCTCCTCGTCCTCTCCTCACCCCCTCCTTATCCCCTCCTCATATTCTCCTCGTCCACTCTTCATCCTTCCCTCATCCACTTCTCATCCTCCCCCTCATCCCCTCCTCATCCCCTCCTCATCCCCTCCTCATCTTGCCCTCATCCTCCCCTCATCCTCTCCTCATTCTCCCCCTCGTCCCTCCTTATCCACCCCCTCGTCCCTCCTTATCCACTCCTCATCCTCACCTCATCCTCTCCTCATTCCGCCCCTCATTCTCCCCCTCGTCCCCTTTTTATCCCCTCCCCATCCTCTCCTCATCCACTCCTCATCCTCTCCTCATCCTCTCCTCATCCTCTCCTCATCCTCTCTCTGATATACAGAGGATGACAATATATATGGATGTATGCATGCATGTTAGATTGTGTGTGTATGTTTGAGTGAGTAAGAGATAAAGACTAATGAGTTACTAGTCGTGTTTAGATTGACCCCATAGCATACACTGCATGTTATACTGTCACCTTCTTGCCTCTTTATTTATCTCTCTAAAACACACAAACCCCCCATGACACCCACACCACATCCACACTACACCCCCACAACACCCACACCACACCCACACCACACACCCACACACGTTCATCGCCACAGACATATGAATCACGGCATCCATAAATAATAAAGCATGTATAAATTAGACATTAGACACAAAGTTCCGGATAGCCACTCAAAGTTGGCCAGCCAAGACATTTTGCCCCCCCCCGCCCCTTCAAGAGCTAATTAGTATCCTCACATTTCCTGTACCAACACCTCAAACAAACAAGCAAAGGGAATGGAGATCTAAACCACAGGAAAGAGACTTCTAAACCACAGGGAATTGACATCTAAGCCAAAGGAAATATACATTTAAACCACAGGAAATAGACAAAATCTAAGCCATAGGAAATGTACATCTGGTTGACCTGAGCTCTGTTATAACCCGCCATGTTTAAAGTAGTTCATGAAAAGAGACTCCTAAGAAAGGTATTCTGATAAAACTCCCTTCCCCTCCTCTCCTCTCCCCTCCCCTACCCTACCCTACCCTCCTTGCAGGTGAAACAAGGACAACTCTAGTCACCATCAAACCCCTTCAGGAGTATCAATGCTAACCTTTTGTTCCAAACCTCCGGGGGGCCAACCTAACCAACAGTTGCCATTTTGACAACCTGAACTCCACATCCATACGTAAACGCCCTTCAATTCCATTAATTCCAGTCAGACATGAATTGCAGGCTCGCTGTATCAAGCCTGACATCTAAGTTTCCCAAATGACTGCATCTTTGGGACAGAGTCTGAATGAGACGCGTCTGGTTTAATTAAGGTGAAATAGAGATGACGTGCTGACGGCATGTTAATGTAATCTAGGGGAAGGTTGTCATTGTGTTAGTCAGAGGAGGCTGCTTCCCATTACATCCATATAGATCTATTCAGTCACTACCTCCTGTCTCTCACTGTCTCTTCTTGCAATGGACCTGAACACAGCAGGATGGAAGGATAGTCCCTAATCAGCGCTAGGAATCCTGATCATGACTGGCAATTTCCCTTATCATCGTGGATAATAGTATTTCCGGATAGAGCCATTGTGGAATGGGAAGGTCAAGAATTCCAGGGAAGAGAATTGGAGACATTGAGCTGACTTGATACTGGATATTGTTATTCAACTTGTGGATTGGTTCCCACATTCAAGCATGTTTTGTAAAAAAAGTAAGGCTTTGTAATGGTGATGTGAGGAACCTTTATTCTTATTTTAGCGTTATTTTAAGACACCCTATACTGTACACTTTTAGAAAAAAGGGTTCCAAAAGGGTTCTTTGGCTGTCCCCATAGGAGAAACCTTTTTTGGTTCCAGGTAAAACCCTTTTTGGTTCCAGGTAGAACTCTTTTGGGTTCATTGTAAAATCTCTGTAGAATAGGGTTCTATATGGAACCCAAAAGGGTTCTTCAAAGGGTTCTCCTAAGGGGACAGCCGAAGAACCCTTTAAGCTACTAGATAGCACCTTTTTATCTAAGACCGCATGTACACTCTTATTAAGAACAATTTAAATGCAACATGCAACAATTTCAACGATTTTACTGAGTTATAGTTCATATAGTTAAATCAGTAATTTGAAAAAAGCCATTAGGCCCTAATCTATGGATGTCACATGACTTGGAAAACAGATATACATCTATTTGTCACAGATACCTTAAAACAAAGTAGGGGCATGGATCAGAAAACCAGTCAGTATCTGGTGTGACCACCATTTGCCTCATGCAGCACAACACATATCTCCTTCACATAGAGTTGATCAGGCTGTTGATTGTGGCCTATGGAATGTTGTCCCACTCCTCTTCAAGGGCTGTGGGAAGTTGCTGGATATTTGCCCGGAACTGGAGCACACTGTTGTACACGTTGATCCAGAGCATTCCAAACATGCTCAATGTGTGACATGTCTGGTGAGTGTGTAGGTCATTGAAGAACTGGGACATTTTCAGCTTCCAGGAATTGACACAGATCCTTGCGACATTATCATGCTGAAACATGAGGTGATGGTGGCGGATGAATGGCACAAAAATGGTCTGCAGTTGTGAGGCCGGTTTGACGTACTGCCAAATTCTCTGAAACGACATTGGAGGAGGCTTACGGTAGAGAAATGAACGTTCAATTCTATGGCAACAGCTCTGATGGACACTCCTGCAGTCAGCATGCCAATTGTGCGCTCCCTCAAAACTTTGTTGTGTGGCAAAACTGCACACATTTTAATATGATCTTTTATTGTCCCCAGGACAAGGTGCACCTGTGTAATGATAATGTTGTTCAATCATCTTCTTGATATGCCACATCTGAGAGGTGGATGGATTATCTTGCTAAAAACAGAGGACATACCATAAGACGTTTCATAAGATAGACACACATTTGGAGTAACTATCCAGTCAACACATTGAATTTTACACACTGAGTTATTGTCTTCTATATTCTACAGATCCTACCACTCTCGATCATCTAATGATATAAAGAACAGCAATTCACTGCAACTTTCATTTGCATCTCATATTCATTAATAGATCATCAGTGGATGCTTACTAACAGTGTCACCAATATAAATCAAATAAAAACATTATTGCCGTCATTCACTAAATAATTGACAGACTTCCGAGGACAAGTTTGTGAGAAGACGAATTATTGAGAACAATCACATTGAATCAATATTGAGGAGACATGAGACTATTAATGATGAGATAAAAAGACGCATCATCTACATCAACAGGAATAAGAGTGGCAGTCATCTCTAGTGACTTATCTTGCCTTGTACAGATAATGACTTGGAGTACAGTATGACATGTTCAAGGCACAACTCAGCAGGCAAATCTGGTTGCAATAATGCAAAATGGACGTCATTACAACATCTGACCCTACCCACACACTGGACTCTAACCACACACCAACACATATTTACATGTACACACCAACACTCACACATACACACCCCAACACTCACACATACATACCCCAACACACACACATACACACCCCAACACTCACTCACACACACCCCAACACTCACACCCCAACACTCACACACACACACCCCAACACTCACACACACACACCCCAACACTCACACACACACACACACACACCAACACTCACACATACAGACCCAACACTCACACACACACCCAACACACACACATACACACCCCAACACTCACACACACACACCCCAACACTCACACACACACACCCCAACACTCACACACACACCCCAACACTCACACATACAGACCCAACACTCACACACACACCCCAACACTCACACATACACACCCCAACACACACACACACACACCCCAACACTCACACACACACACACACACCCCAACACCAACACACACACACACACCCCCCAACACTCACACCCCAACACTCACACATGCACACCCCAACACACACACACATACAGACCCAACACTCACACACATACACACACCCCAACACACACACATACATACCCCAACACTCACACATACTGTTATGAGAATTATGTTCTCAATGTTAAAATACTCAGTCTGCAATCCGGAATTTGTAAGATTCTGGTTGAATGACACAGACAGAGTCCCAGCTTACAATAGTCAAAAATGTTTATTCACGAGGGCGCTCTGAAGTACATTGTACGAAGACATCTATTATATACCAGGCTCCTTATTTACGCACACACATACACACAAACATTATCTTCTTCCCCAGAACTCTCAACACTGTAGATCATTACCCAGCCGACAGTTTCATTCCTCTGAGATTAGGGAAACCTTGAGGGGGACTCCCTCTCATATCTTAAACCCTCAGAGTTCAAGCTAGGTCAGGTCAACCACAGTTTAACAGTTCTTGGTGTTTACTTAAACACACACACACATTCCTCTCTTATCCTAGTCCAACCTCGTTAGACATTTGTTTAACACTTTAGTTACTCCTTATACATACTACATAGACTATATCACTAATAGTTAGGTTTCAGGGTAGAATTATTGAATCATTATCTTTAAACATATACATTATTTTATCACATATACACCCCAACACTCACACATACACCCCCCAACACATACACCACAACACATAAACATACACCCCAACATACACACCACAGCACACACACATCCCACCACACACACACCACAACAAACACACACCTCAACACACACATATACCTCAACACACACACATCCCAACACACACACATCCCAACACACACACACCACATCAAAAACACACCTCAACACACACATACACGCCCCAACACACACACACACACACACACACACACACACACACACACACACACACACATACAGGCCCCAACACACACACAAACATACACAACCCAACACACACACACACACACACTCCAACAAACACACACATACCCCAACACACACACATATAACCCAACACACACATACACTGCAACACACACATACATCCCCCAGCCCACACATGCATCCCAACACATACACCCCAACACATACACACACACACACACACATACACAACCCAACACACACACACCGCAACACACACACCGCAACACACACACACACACACACACATACCCCAACACACACACACATATTCCCCAACACACACACATACACCTCAACACACACATACATCCCCCAACACACACATACACACACACACACACACACACACACATACACATACCCCAACACACACACACACATATTCCCCAACACACACACATATTCCCCAACACACACAAATACACCTCAACACACACATGCATCCCAACACACACACACAAATACACACCCAACACACACACAAATACACACACACACACACACACACACACACACACACACACACACACATGCATCCCAACACAAACACATACACCCCAACATATACATACACACACCAACACACACACACACACACACCCCAAAACACACACACAAATATACACCCAACACACACACACCAACACACACACTCATACACACCCCAACACACACATACACACCCACGCACCACCACACACACACAAACACACACCCCAACACACACACACCAACACAAACCACAACACACACATACACGCCCCAGTACACACCCAACACACACACCCCAACAGACACACACCCCAACATACACACACCCCAACACACACACACACATACACACACACACACACACACACACACACACACACACACACAAATGCACACACATACACACACACACACACATACTTACACTGACACCCCAACAGACTCACACCCCAACACACACATACACACCAACACTCACACATACTTACACTGACACTCCAACACGCCCACACACACACACACACACACACCGACACTTCAACACACACCCCAGCACACTCCAACACACTCCAACACCCACACACACTCCAACACACACACACACACACATCCCCCTAACACTTACAAATACTTACATTGACACTCCAACACCCACACATACCCAAACACACACACACACACACACATACCCAAACACACACACACATCCCAACACACACACACACACACACACATACCCCAACACACACATACACACCTCGACACTCACACATACTTACATACCCCCCAACACACACACTACGTATGCCCACACACATAGCATATGCACACATGCATTCTGACGCTACACACACATACACTTTCACACCCACCACATACTCTGCTGCAACTGTCTATTATCTATCCTGTTGCCTAGTTACTTTACCCCTACTGATATGTACATATCTACCTCAATTATCTCGTACCCCTGCACATTGACTCCCTGTATATAGCCATGTTATTACCTCATACCCCTGCACATTGACTCCGTACTGGTACTCCCTGTATATAGCCATGTTATTACCTCATACCCCTGCACATCCACTCAGTACTGGTACTCCCTGTATATATCCATGTTATTACCTCGTACCCCTGAACATCCCATCAGTACTGGTACTCCCTGTATATAGCCATGTTATTTTTATTCTTCATTCATTATTCACTGTGTATTTATTCCTCGTGTCACCATTTCTATTGTTGTATCTTTAACTCTGCGGTGTTGGAAAAGGACCCGTAAGTAAGCATTTCACTGTTAGTCTACACCTGTTGTTTACGAAGCATGTGACAAATAACATTGGATTTGATTTGTATTAAATTCAATGAAAATCAGCTCCTTAATAACTTGATTTGCATTGTATTTCATACCCAGTGGTTGTAATTACGTCATTTTGGCATCATTGCAACCACTTCCTGTTGAGTTTTGCCTTGAGATTTCATAGCATAGCGTAAGTCATTATAATGAGGATACGTCTTGTAGTGGGCAAAAGGAAATACATACAGATCCATTGAGAGTTTATTCAACTAACATTACTGATATTTTCTGTACTCATAGACTTGAAAATAGAACTGTCACATTTTTTGTTTCAAACCGCATGTATTTCACTCTATTCATACTGTATCCCTATACTCCATCTTCCTAGAAACAGTCATTGAATTCAAGTCTCCTTTGTGCCCAGAGGAAGCAGGCATAGCAGGCACTGCCTTATAGCTCGGGACAAAAAATTATAATAATTGAAACATCCATGCCCATAATAAATTATCATAACCCCAGTCGCAATGAATTCGTCGCTCGTTTCTTTCTGTCCACTATCAGCTGCTGGCAGGCCTGCCTCCGCTGCTTCCACTCTACGGACACTCCCCTTGACTCAGAGCATGTGCTAGCTAAAGCTCTCTCTGCTGTTTCAGCCTTTACAGAGAAAGCTTCAACACCTGGGAGTGTGGAGCTGGACTAGGAAGTATGATCAACAGTTACTGAGAAACCCTATTTTTATTCAAAGGTGAAACCAACAGCTTGATGTGCTCCACTCAGTCTTGGGCCATAGAGGCTAGTTAATGAAGGCTAGTTAAGGATCATATAACCTCTACCTTACCTGACAGCCTAGACCCACTTCAATTTGCTTACCGCCCCAATATATCCACAGACAATGCAATCGCCATCGCATTGCACACTGCCCTATCCCATCTGGACAAGAGGAATACCTATGTAAGAATGCCACTGCCTGTTCACCCCGCTATCACCCAGAAGGCGAGGTCAGTACAAGTGCATCAAAACTGGGACCGAGAGACTGAAAATAGCCATTACTAGGCGGCTTCCACCCAGTTACGTAACCCTGCACCTTAGAGGCTGCTGCCCCATATACATGGACTTGAAATCACTGGCCGCTTAATAATGGAACACTAGTCACTTTAATATTGTTAACATATGTTTGCTTTACTCATCTCATATGTACAGTTGAAGTGGGAAGTTTACATACACCTTAGCCAAATACATTTAAACTCAGTTTTTCACAATTCCTGACATTTAATCCTAGTAAAAATTCTCTGCTTTAGGTCAGTCAGGATCACCACTTTATTTTAAGAATGTGAAATGTCAGAATAGCAGAGAGAATTGTTTATTTCAGCTTCTATTTCTTTCATAACATTCCCAGTGGGTCAGAAGTTTACATACACTCAATTAGTATTTGGTAGCATTGCCTTTAAATTGTTTAACTTGGGTCAAATGTTTCGGGTGGCCTTCCAAAAGCTTCCCACAATAAGTTGGGTGAATTTTGGCCCATTCCTCCTGACAGAGCTGGTGTAACCGAGTCAGGTTTGTAGGCCTCCTGGCTCGCACACGCTTTTTCAGTTCTGCCCACAAATGTTCTACGGGATTGAGGTCAGGGCTTTGTGATGGCCACTCCAATACCTTGACCTTGTTGTCCTTAAGCCATTTTGCCACAACTTTGGAAGTATGCTTGGGGTCATTGTCCATTTGGAAGACCCATTTGTGACCAAGCTTAACTTCCTGACTGATGTCTTGAGATGTTGCTTCAATATATCCACATAATTTTCCTGCTTCATGATGCCATCACTTTTGTGAAGTGCACCAGTCCCTCCTGCAGCAAAGCACCCCCACAAGATGATGCTGCCACCCCCATGCTTCACGGTTGGGATGGTGTTCTTCGGCTTACAAGCTTACGAGCGTATGTAAACTTCCGACTTCAACTGTATATACTGTATTCTATTGTACTGTATTTCAGTCTATGCCACTCCAATATTGCTCATCCTAATATTTGTATATTCTTTAATTCCATTATTTTACTTTTAGGTTGTGTGTATTGTGTGTATTGTTAGATCGTATTGCACTGTTGGAGATAGAAACACAAGCATTTCACTACACCCACAATAACATCTGCAAAACATGTGTATGTGACAAATCAAATTTGATTTGATTTTAGAACATAGGTTGGTGGAAGGATGGTTGGTGGATGATGTATTATAGAGACACATTATTTTTCCTTGCTACACTATATGAACAAAAGTATGTGGACACCTGCTCGTTGATCCCAAATGATGGACATTAATAGAGTTTGTCCCCCCTTTGCTGCTATAACAGGCTCCATTCTTCTGGGAAGGCTTTCCACTAGATGTTGGAACATTGCTGCGGGGAGTTTCTTCCATTCAGCCACAACAGCATTAGTGAGGTCGGGCATTGATGTTAGTCCTGGCTCGCAGTCGGCGTTCCAATTCATCCCAAAGTAGTTCGATGGGGTTGAGGCCAGGGCACTGTGCAGGCCAGTTAAGTTCTTCCACACTATTTCAACAAACCATTTATGTATGGACTTTGCTTTGTGCACGAGGGCATTCTTCCCCAAACTGTTGCCACAAAGTTGGATGCACAGAATCATCTAGAATGTCATTGGATGCTGTAGTGCTAAGATTTCCCTTCACTGGAACTAAGGGGTCTAGCCCGAACCATGAAAAACAGCCCCAAACCATTATTCCTCCTCAACCAAACTTTACAGTAGGCACTATGAATTCAGGAAGGAAGCGTACTCCTGGCATCCGCCAAACCCAGTTTCATCCGTTGGACTGCCAATTGGTGAAACGTGATTCATCACTCCTGAGAATGCGTTTCCACTGAGTCCAATGGCAGCGAGCTTTACACCACTCCAGCTGACGCTTGGCATTGCGCATGGTGATCTTAGGCTTGTCTGCAGCTGCTCGGTCATGGAAACCCATTTCATGATGCTCCCGACAAACAGTTCTTGTGCTAAAGCTGCTTCCAGAGGCAGCTTGGAACTTGGCAGCGAGTGTTGCAACTGAGGACAGACAATGTTTACGCTCCACGCACTTCAGCACTCGGCGGTCCCGTTCTGTGAGCATGTGTGGCCTACCACTTCGCAGCTTAGCCGTCACTTACAGTTGACCGGGGCATCTCTAGCAGGGCATAAATTTGAGAAACTGACTTGTTGCCATGTTGAAAGTCACTGAGCAGTTAAGTGTGGCCATTCTACTGCCAATGTTTGTCTATAGAGATTGTATCTTTGACTCTGAATTGTTTAAAAGGGGCGTGTTTATCTGCCAGAGAAATAAATATGTAGGAGAAATGTTATATAGCCAATTCTGAGTCAGGAATACAGGAGATAGTGACTTAACATGTCATTTAAAAACCCTTGAGGAGAAAATGACTCTTAATTAAACACGGATTAGTACTTTGCTGTTTTGTATCTGTAATGCATACTATGGGACAATGATCACTGAGATCATATGCAAATACTTCATTCGACAAATATTTATGGTGGTTATTAGTAAGAATTAAATCAATCAATGTGTAGATAACAGGATTTTTCTAATTTAGCCATTTGGGTTTTGAGAGTCAATTGATTCAGATTAAAATCAATGCATATACTCTTAAATTGATCTGAGGCCGGGGATTGCCAATCCAGATTCAAATCCCATAAAATGACCAACTCAGAGGACAAAAAAGGTGTTAAACATTCGGATATACAGTAGCACCAATACCATCTGTCATGGCAGCAGGGGGGCGATAAATCCCAGCAACTAATTCAAGGGTTTTTCTTTATTTTTAGTATGTTCTACAAATTGTATTTTATTTTATATTTTATTTATTTAACTAGGCAAATCAGTTAATAACAATTCTTAATTTACAATGACGGCCTACCAAAAGGCAAAAGGCCTCCTGCATGGACGGGGGCTGGGGATATTTTTTTTATTAAATAAAATATAGGACAAAACACACATCACAACAAGAGAGACACCACAACACTACATACAGCGAGACCAAAAACAACAACATAGCATGGCAGCAACACATTACAACACAGCATGGTAGCAACACAACATGACAACAACATGGTAGCAACACAACCTGGCAGCAGCACAACATGGTAGCAGCACAAATCATGGTACAGACATTGGGCACAGACAACAGCACAAAGGGCAAGAAGGTAGAGACAACAATACATCACATGAAGCAGCCACAACTGTCAGTATGAGTGTCCATAATTGAGTCTTTGAATGAAGAGATGGAGATCAAACTCTGCACTTTGAGTGTTTTTGGCAGCTCGTTCCAGTTGCTAGCTGCAGCGAACTGAACAGAGGAGCGACCCAGCAATGTGTGTGTGTTTTGGGACCTTTAAAAGGAATGTGACTGGTAGAGCGGGTGTTGAATGTGGAGGATGAGGGCTGCAGTGGACATCTCAGATAGGGTGGAGTGAGGCCTAAGAGGATTTTATAAATAAGCATCAACCAGTGGGTCTTGCGAAAGGTATACAGAGATGACCAGTTTACAGAGGAGTATAGAGTGCAGTGATGTGTCCTATAAGAGCATTGGTGGCAAATCTGATGGCCGAATGGTAAAGAACATCTAGCCGCTCAAGAACACCTTTTCCTGATGATCTATAAATTAATTCTCCATAATCTGGCATGGGTAGGACAGTCATCTGAATCAGGGTTAGTTTGACAGCTGGGGTGAAAGAGTAGCGATGACGATAGAGGAAACCAAGGAAAGCAAGTGTAGATTTAACGTCTATGGGCTAGGTGGGATCCCAGTGTCCCACCTGCGGGACACAGCCAGTGAAATATTAGGGCGGAAAATTCAAAAACAACAAAATGTCATAATTCAACTTTCTCAAACATATGACTATTTTACATCATTTTAAAGATACACTTCTCGTTAATCTAACCACATTGTCCGATTTCAAAAAGGCTTTACAGCGAAAGCAACAAAAAAAAGATTATGTTAGGAGAGTACATAGACAAAAATAATCACACAGCCATTTTCCAAGCAAGGACATGTGTCAATAAAACCCAAAACACAGCAAAATGAAGCACTAACCTTTGACGATCTTCATCAGATGACAATCCTAGGACATTATGTTACACAATACATGTATGTTTCGTTTGATAAAATTCATATTTATATCCAAAAACAGCATTTTACATTGGCGCATGATGTTCAGAAAATGTATTCCCACCAAAACGGCCGGTGAATGTGCACATTTACATTTACATTTAAGTCATTTAGCAGACGCTCTTATCCAGAGCGACTTACAAATTGGTGCATTCACCTTATGATATCCAGTGGAACAACCACTTTACAATAGTGCATCTAAATCTTTTAGGGGGGGGGTTAGAAGGATTACTTTATCCTATCCCAGGTATTCCTTAAAGAGGTGGGGTTTCAGGTGTCTCCGGAAGGTGGTGATTGACTCCGCTGTCAGACACCCGCCAAATTCGGGGCAACCTAAACTCAGAATTAGTCTTCGTCAGAATGCACTCCCAGGACTGCTACTTCCACAAGAAATGTTGTTTTTGTTCCAAATAATCCATATTTATGTACAAATACCTCCGTTTTGTTCATGCGTTCAGATCACTATCCAAAGGGTAACGCACGAGCGCGGAACGAGAGACGAAAAGTCAAAATGTTCCATTACCGTACTTAGAAGCATGTCAAACGCTGTTTAAAATCAATCTTTATGGTATTTTTTACGTAAAATTGCAGTAATATTCCAACCGGACCATAGCGTATTCATTCAAGAAGAAAAAGAAGGAGGGGCGCATTCACGGGACCGAGCATATCCAATCCCTTTGTTGCCAGGCAGACCACTCAGTAACTGAGCTCCTATTATCTGCCCAGTGACAGGAAAATGCTCAAACCACTTTCTGAAGGCTTTTGACAGCCAATGGAAGCCTTAGGAAGTGCAACGTCACTCCACAGACACTGGAGCTTCGATAGAGAATCAAAACAAGAACTACAATTCTCAGACTTTTCACTTACTGCTTGGATTTTTCTCAGGTTTTTGCGTGAGAAAAACAGTTTTAGAAACTTCAGAGTGTTTTCTATCCAAATCTACTAATAATATGCATATTCTAGTTTCTTGGCCAGAGTAGTAACCTGTTTAAATTTGGTATGTTTTTCATCCGGCCGTGAAAATACTGCCCCCTAGCCCAGACAGGTTAACCTTAAATTGCAGTTTTGATATGTGCTGAGAGACGGACAGTGTAGTGTCTAGCCATACTCCCAAGTACTTGTATGAGGTGATTACCTCAAGCTCTAAACCCTAAGAGGTAGTAATCATACCGGTGGGGCGAAGGGCATTCTTCTTACCAAACCACTTTATTTTCGAGGTGTTCAGAACAAGGTTAAGGGCAGCGAAAGCTTGTTGGACACTAAGAAAACTTTGTTGTAGAGCGTTTAACACATAATCCAGGAGGTGCCAGCTGAGTATAAGACTGTATCATCTGCATATAAATGGATGAGAGAGCTTCCTACTGCCTGAGCTATGTTGTTGATGTAAATTGAGAAGAGCATGGGGCCTAGGATCGAGCCTTGGGGTACAACCTTGGTGACAGGCAGTGGCTGAGACAGCAGATGTTCTGACTTTGAACGCTGCACTCTTTGAGAGAGGTAGTTAGAAAACCAGGCCAAAGACCCCTCAGAGACACCAATACTCCTTAGCCGGAATGGAATGATCTACCATATCAAAAGCTTTGGCCAAGTCAATAAAAATAGCAGCATAACATTGCTTAAAATCAAGGGCAATGGTGACATCATTGAGAACCTTATAAGGTTGTAGTGACAAATCCATAACGTGAGCGGAAAACCAGATTGCATACCAGAGAGAATACCATAGACATCAAGAAAGCCAGTCAGTTGATTTTTGACAAGTGTTTCCAACACTTTTGATAAACAGGGTAAAATAGGAATTGGCCTATAACAGTTAGGATCAGCTTGATCTCCCCCTTTAAATAAAGGACGCACCGTGATGGCCTTCCAAGCAATGGGAACCTCCCCAGAGAGCAGAGACAGGTTAAAAAGGTCAGAGATAGGCTTAGCGATGATAAGGGCTGCAACCTTAAAGAAGAAAGGGTCTAAACCATCTGACCCAGATGTTTTTGGGGGGTCAAGTTTAAGGGGCTCATTTAGCACCTCAGACTCAGTGACCGCCTACAGGGAGAAACTTTGTAGCAGGGCAGGGGAAAAAGTGGGAGGAGCACTACCATGTTATTAAATAGCAACTGATACTTGACATAGGCCTATTCAAATTTACCTGCACACGCTGTTGCGTATTGACCTTCAATAGCCTTTTTAATTGGAATATTCATCATTCACACTTGAAATTTGATGTTTGCCATTATATTATTAATACCAATAAAATGGCCCAATGCATGGTGGGGGAAGTGAATCACATTGTATGTAAACCAATTATTTTCTCACTGTGGTCTGGAGGGTCAGTCCCCTAAGCAAAAAGCTTGATAAATACTGGAAAGTAAAATGCAAAACAAACAAAGGAAAAAACCTTAGGGAAGGCAAAAATGTGTCACTTTTGGGAACAAACACAAATATATCTTTCATACTCAGGGAGACTCAGTACTGTTTGAAAATTCCTTCAGTCTGTTTTGAATGGCATTAAAATATCACAAGTAGCAGTTAGGTGACTAATGTTAGATTGTCCACCTATGTTTGTTATTTTAATTCCACCTTCTTGTGACCAGTTAGAGCCTTTATGGGGTCAAATGACTGTTCCCCAACCACAGTGTGTTTCAGCAGTCAAATGAGATGTATCAGAGAAATAGGAATCCCTGATCATCTCTGTGGGTTGTATCATGGGATATGTGGAACACACAGTATATAACCAATAAAGAGAATTAGGTGATATAATGTCACTGCCCCATCTTGTTATATGTTATACCGTTATAATGTAGATCTAATGCAGCCCGTAAATTCCTCCTGTTTTCTCTACAGCTCACCCTCAGTTTGATGCATGACTCCCTGCTCTTTCCAATTCAGGTGCATTAGCCGTATATTCAATCAAGCATTCACCTCTATAATTGTTCCCCTCACAATAGGACCACAGTTGAGGAAATACACCCAGAGGGCCATCAATTACCTGCTAATGGCTTGTATATGTTTTAATACAACCACTTAACACCTTTCCCTTCTCCAAACTCAAAATGGCTACCGGTAGACCATGATTAACCAATGACAACATGACTCACACTATGCTTCATACACCACCTTGGAAAAGGTCATCACAACCAGAGCTATATATATATATATATATATATATCACACACAGTACCAGTAAAAAGTTTGGACACACCTACTTATTCAAGGGTTTTTCTTTATTTGCACTATTTTGTACTATTTTCTGGTAACCAAAAAAGTGTTAATCAAATCAAAATATATTTTAGATTTTAGATTCTTCAAAGTAGCCACCCTTTGCCTTGATGACAGCATTAAACACTCTTGGCATTCTCTCAACCAGCTTCATGAAGAATGCTTTTCCAACAGTCTTGAAGGAGTGCCAACGTATGTTGAGCACTTGTTGGCTGCTTTTCCATCACTCTGCAGTCCAACTGATCCCAAACCATCACAATTGGGTTGAGGTCAGATGATTGTGGAGGCCAGGTCATCTGATGCAGCACTCCATCATTCTCCTTCTTAGTCAAATAGCCCTTACACAGCCTGGAGGTGTGTTTTGGATCATTGTCCTGTTGAAAAACAAATGACATTCCCACTAAGTGGAAACTAGATGGGATGGCGTATCACTGCAGAATGCTGTAGTAGCCATGCTGCTTAAGTATGCTTTGAATTCTAAATAAATCACTGACAGTGTCACCCGCAATGCACCCCCACACCATCACACCCCCTCCTCCATGCTTCACGGTGGGAAACACACATGCGGAGATCATCCGTTCACCTGCTCTGCGTCTCACAAAGAAACAGCGATTGGAACTAAAAATGTCAAATTTGGACTCATCAGACCAAAGGACAGATTTCCACCGGTCTATTGTCCATTGTTCGTGTTTCTTGGCCCAAGCAAGTCTCTTCTTATTATTGGTGTCCCTTAGTACTGGTTTCCTTGAAGCAATTCGACCATGAAGCAATTCAACAGTTGATGTTGAGATGTGTCTGTTGAACTCTGAAGCATTTATTTGGGCTTAAATCTGAGGTGCAGTTCACTCTAATGAACTTATCCTCTGCAGCAGAGGTAACTCTGGGTCTTCCTTTCCTGTGGCGGTCCTCATGAGAGCCAGTTTCATCATAGCGCTTGATGGTTTTTGCAACTGCACTTGAAGAAAGTTCTTGAAATTTTCCACATTGACTGACCTTCATGTTTTAAAGTAATGATGCACTGTCGTTTCTCTTTGCTTATTTGAGTTGTTCTTGCCATAAGATGGACTTGTTCTTTTACCAAAAAGGGCTATCTTCTGTATACCACCCCTACCTTGTCACAACACAACTGATTGGCTCAAACGCATTAAGAAGGGACATTTTTTTTTGTATTTTTTTTTAACATGGCACACCTGTTAATTGAAATGAATTCCAGGGGACTACCTCGTGAAGCTGTTTGAGATAATGCCAAGAGTGTGTAAAGCTGTCATCAAGGCAAAGGGTGGCTACTTTGAAGAATCTCAAATGTAAAATATATTTGGATTTGTTTAACACTTTTTTTGCTTACTACATGATTCTATATGTGTTATTTCATAGTTTTGATGTCTTCACTATTATTCTACAATGTAGAACATTTTAAAAATAAAGAAAAACCCTTGAATGATTAGGTGTCCAAACTTTTGACTGGTACTGTATATACAGTATATGGCTCTGATAAATACCGTGATCAAAGTCAAACAGTTGAGACAAAAACAGATGATCAGACAGTGTAAATGCTTGGTACTTACCACTTTGAGAAGCAATCATCCTCTCAGCCATGGTCTGTTGTATTTCCCCCAGTTATTACTGTTTTTCAGGCTTCTATATGTGGTTGAGAGAAAGAGAGATTTGATTTATTAGGATCCCCATCAGCCGACGCCCATGGCGACAGCTAGTCTTACTAGCGTCCGACACATAACAAAAAATACATTACAGACAAAAGACTCTGTATAATACTGTACGTTTCCTTGAATTTGTTCTGGACCTGGGGACTGTGAGAAGACCCATGGTGGTATTTCTGGTGGTGCAAGTGGGTGTCAGTGTTGTGTGTAAGCTGACTATGCAAACAATTTGGAATTTTCAACACATTAATGGTGACCTGTTTGTCGCAAGTCACAATTTCACAGGAGAGCCATTTGAAGTTTATTTATTTATTTATTTTTAAGCAAAATGCATTTTTTGGGGCAGAAATGCCTTCTGGAACATGT